>NC_074683.1:40258577-40481270 GCF_029448725.1 Salvelinus fontinalis
CATCTCTCTTCTCCATGTCTATGGGGCGCCGCAGGAGCAAGCCAGTCCATCTCTTCACCGGGGAGCAGAAGGAACCCAGCCAGTTGGCCCCGTCTACACACAGACACAGAGACGAGCAGAAAGACACAACTAGATGCTGATTTTAATCTATTGAGTCGCTGAATTATAAAGCTTGAGTTATTTTTTTTTTGGGGGGGGGGTATTTTATTAGGATCCCCATTAGCTGTTGCGAAAGCAGCAGCTACTCTTCCTGGGGTCTACACAAAACATGAAGCATGACATAATACAGGACATTAATAGACAAGAACAAGTCAAGGACAGAACTACATCAATATAAAAAAAAAGACACACATAGTTTGTGTTGATATGTAGACTATCTAGGTCAGATAGGGGAGAGGCATTGTGCTGTAAGGTGTTGCTTGATCTATTTATTGAAACCAGGTTTGCTGTTTATTTGAGCAATATGAGATGGAACAGAGTTCCATGCAACAATGGCTCTATATAATACTGTACGTTTTCTTGAATTTGTTCTGGATTTGGGGACTATGAAAAGACCCCTGGTGGCATGTCTGGTGGGGGAAGTGTGTGTGTGTCAGAGCTGTGTGTAAGGGACTGTGAAAAGACCCCTGGTGGCATGTCTGGTGGGGTAAGTGTGTGTGTCAGAGCTGTGTGTAAGTTGACTATGCAAACAATTTTGGGATTTTCAACACATTAATGTTTCTTATAAAAAGGAGTGATGCAGTCAGTCTCTCCTCAACTCTTAACCAAGAGAGACTGGCTGCATAATATTTATATCAATGAAGAGCAAGACGTGCCGCTCTGTGAGGCAGTTTGTGGCACTTATTTATTTATTTATTATTACCCCTTTTTCTCCCCATTTTCATGTTGGCCAATTGGTAGTTACAGTCTTGTCTTATCGCTGCAACTCCCGTATGGACTCGGGAGAGGCGAAGGTCAAGAGCCGTGCGTCTTCCGAAACACGACCCAGCCGAGCCGCACTGCTTCTTGACACAATGCTCGCTTAACCCGAAAGCCAGCCGCACCAATGTGTTGGAGGAAACACCTGGAGACTGTGTCAGCGTGCATACGCCCGGCCCGTCACAGGAGTCGCTAGAGCGCGATGGGACAAGGACATCCCTGCCGGCCAAACCCTCCCCTTACCCAGACGACGCTGAGCCAATTGTGGGTCTCCCGGTTGCGGCCAGCTGCGACAGAGCCTGAACTCGAACCAGGATCTCTAGTGGCACAGCTTTAGACCACTGCACCACACGGGAGGTGGCTATATATTTATGTGGTCCTTTGACTCAATTGGTGGAGCATTGTGTTTGCAAAGCCAGGATTGTGGGTTCGATTCCCGGGACCACCCGTCCGTAAAACGTATGCACGCATGACTGTAAATTGATCAGGATTAAAGTGTCTGCTGAATGGCATTATACAGTACCTTCGGAAAGTATTTAGACCCCTTGACTTTACCACATTTTGTAATGTTACAGCCTTATTCTAAAATGGATTAAAAACATTTTATCCTCATCAATCTACACACATTACCTAATAAAGACAAAGCAAAAACACATTTTTAATTATTTTTGCTACATCCCCAAAGCATGATGCTGCCACCACCATGCTTCACCGTAGGGATGGTGCCAGGTTTCCTATAGAGATGACGCTTGTCATTCAGGCCAGAGAATCTCGTTTCTCGGAGAGTCTTTAGTTACATTTCGGCAAACTCCAAGCGGGCTGTCATGTGCCTTTTACTGAGGAGTGGCTTCCGTCTGGTCACTCTACCATAAAAGCTTGATTGGTGGAGTACTGCAGAGATGGTTGTCCTTCTGGAAGGTTATCACATCTCCACAGAGGAACTCTAAAGCTCTGTCAGAGTGACCATCGGGTACTTGGTCACCTCCCTGACCAAGGTCCTTCTCCCCCGATTGCTCAGTTTGGCCGGGCGGCCAGCTCTAGGAAGAGTCTTGGTGGTTCCAAACTTCTTCCATTTAAGAATGATGGAGGCCAATGTGTTCTTGTGGACCAAAAATGCTGCATTTTCTGGTACCCTTCCCAGATTTGTAACTCGACACAATCCTGTCTCGGAGCTCTACGGACAATTCCTTCAACCTTGTGGCTTGGTTTTTGCTATGACATGCATAGTCATCCGTGTGACCTTATATAGACAGGTGTGTGCCTTTCCAAATCATGTCCAATCAATTGAATTGACCACAGCTGGACTCCAATCAAGTTGTAGAAACATCTCAAGGATGATCAATGGAAACAGGATGCACCTGAGCTCCATTTCAAGTCTCAGAGAAAAGGGTCTGAATACTGGTGTAAATGTGTTACAAATCTGTTATTTGTTTTTAGTAAATGAGAAAAAATGTCTAAAAACCTGATTTTGCTTTGTCATGATGGGGTATTGTGTGTAGACTGATGAGGGAAAAAACTATTTAATCAATTTTAGAATAAGGCTGTAACCTAACAAAATGTGGAAAAAGTCAAGGGGTCTGAATACTTTCCAAAGACACTTATTAGATGACTTATACCTGAGCCCGAGGACCTGAGCCCTAGGACCATGCCTCAGGACTACCTGGCATGATGACTCCTTGTTGTCCCCAGTCCACCTGGCCGTGCTGCTGCTCCAGTGTCAACTGTTCTGCCTGAGGCTATGGAACCCTGACCTGTTCACTGTGATTACTATTATTTGACCATGCTGGTCATTTATGAGCATTTGAACATCTTGGCCATGTTCTGTTATAATCTCCACCCGGCACAGCCAGAAGAGGACTGGCCACCCCTCATAGCCTGGTTCCTCTCTAGGTTTCTTCCTAGGTTTTGGCCTTTCTAGGGAGTTTTTCCTAGCCACCGTGCTTCTAAACCTGCATTGCTTGCTGTTTGGGGTTTTAGGCTGGGTTTCTGTACAGCACTTTGAGATATCAGCTGATGTAAGAAGGGCTATATAAATACATTTGATATGATTCTAAAGCGTGAGAGGGAGTGTCTATACATGTACCTCCAGCCCCGAAGTTGAGAACATACTGAGTGAAGAGCGCGTCCAGCTCGTCGTACTGGACCAGGGCATCCTCACACTGCTGTAGCATCTCAAACACAAAGGCCAACTCCTCCTGCACACAACAAAACATCACACGTGATCAAACCTACATCTCAAACAGAAAGACCAACTCCTCCTGCACACAACAAAACACAGATCAGATACACACAACACGTCACACGTGATCAAACCTACAGTTCAGAAACTGATTAGTACACACCCCCACACACACACACACCACACACACACACACACACACACACACACACACACACGTTCAAAAGTTGAGGGTCAGCATCCCGGAGTCGCCTCTTCACTGTTGACGTTGAGACTGGTGTTTTGCGGGTGCTATTTACTGAATTTGCCAGTTGAGGACTTGCGAGGCGTCTGTTTCTCAAACTAGACACTCTAATGTACTCGTCCTCTTGCTCAGTTGTGCACCGAGGCCTCCCACTCCTCTTTCTATTCTGGTTAGAGCCAGTTTGCGCTGTTCTGTGAAGGGAGTAGTACACAGCGTTGTACAAGATCTTCAGTTTCTTGGTAATTTCTCCCATGGAATAGCCTTCTATTCTCAGAACAAGAATAGACTGGTGAGTTTCAGAAGAAAGTTATTTGTTTCTGGACATTTTGAGCCTGTAATCGAACTCACAAATGCTGATGCTCCAGATACTCAACTAGTCAACTAGTCTAAGTCCAGTTGTATTGCTTCTTTAAATCAGAACAACAGCTTTCAGCTGTGCTAACATAATTGCAAAAGGGTTTTCTAATAATCAATTAGCCTTTTAAAATGCTAAACTTGGATTAGCTAACACAATGTGCCATTGGAACACAGGAGTGATGGTTGCTGATAATGGGCCTCTGTACGCCTATGTAGATTTTCCATTAAAAATCAGTTGTTTCCAGCTACAATAGTAAATTATAACATTAACAATGTCTACACTGTATTTCTGATCAATTTTATGTTATTTTAATGGACCAAAAAATGTGCTTTTCTTTCAAAAACAAGGACATTTGTAACGGCAGTCTAGCTCTTCCTCCTCCTCGGATGAGGAGAGGCGAGAAGGATCGGAGGACCAATGTGCAGCGTGGTAATTTTCCATGATTTAATATACACGAAGACAAGACACTATACAAAATAACAAACAAACTAACCGTCACAGTCCCGTGTGGCACAAACACTGACACAGGAAACAACCACCCACAAAATCCCAACACAAAACAAGCCACCTATATATGATTCTCAATCAGGGACAACGATTGACAGTGATTGAGAACCATATTAGGCCGAACACAGAAACAGACAAACTAGACACACAACATAGAATGCCCACCCAGCTCACGTCCTGACCAACACTAAAACAAGCAAAACACATAAGAACTAGGGTCAGGACGTGACAACATTTCTAAGTGACTCCAAACTTTTGAATGGTAGTGTATACACTATATATATATATATATATAAACACACACACACACACACCCTCTTCTCCCTGTATAAAACCCAGATTCACCTGAGACATGCTCTCACCTGAGACACAAAGACTGGCAGGTACAGACCTACCTGTACCATGAAGTAGTCACAGAAGCTCCAGCCGGGCTGATTGCGTTTCTCCCGGAGGGTGCGCATGTCCTCCTCGAAGCGTCCCAGGTTCTGAGTGAAGGACATCAGCAGTAGAGTCCTCAGCTTCAGCAGGAAGGCACTCCACGACTCCTGAGACCTGGACGATTCCTTTAGAGGGTCTGACAGAACCACACAACTAGGTGAGAAAGAGAGAGAGAGAAGGAGAGGAGAGAGAGGAGAGAAAAGGAGAGAGAGAAGGAGAGAAGGAGAGAGAGGAGAGAAAAAGAGAGAGAGAAGGAGAGAGAGAGAGAGAGAGAAAGAGAGAGAGGAGAGAAAAAGAGAGAGAGTAGAGAGAAAGAGAGAGAGAAGGAGAGAGAGAGAGAGAAGGAGAGAAGGAGAGAGAGAGGAGAGAGAAGGAGAGAGAGGGGAGACATTTGTATCTGACCTGTCAGAACAATTCTTTCTTCTGGCTATTTGTGTGTCTCATTTCCAGCGTCCATGTTGTTTGTATCTTGTGTGTCTCACCGGTCATTCTGCTTGTTACAGAAGTCGTTGCGGATCTTGTCCACTAAGGAGGAGCGAGGCAGGATGTTGGTCTTGTTCTTCTTCTTGGTGTCGCTGGTCTCCACGACAACAATGACCCAGTCAGCTGACCCGTGGAGCCGCAGGTTGCCCTGCCACCTCATCATGTTGTCCCTGACTGACGTCTTGTACACCTCTATGTCCTAGAGGGTTTATTGACAGTTCATTATTCATTCATAAAGTTGTTTAGAAATAATTTCTAATCTGTTAGAACTCATTGGTTAGTCCTTTCTGAACCCATAATAATAATAATAATAATAATAATAATAACAGCAATAATAATAATAACAATAATACCAACCATAACAACAATAATAATAATAAACAATAACAGCAATAATAATAAAAACAATAATACCAGCAATAACAATAACACTATAATTAACAATAACCGTAATAACAACAATAATAATAATATTAACAATAATCACAATAATAACCACATCAATATTAACAATAAGTATAATAACAGCCACAACAATAATAACAATAATAATAACAATAACAACATTAATAATAACAATAACACCATTAATAATAACAATAACAATAATAAGAATAATAACAATAACAACATTAATACTAACAATAACAATAATAATAACAATAACAACAATAACATCATTAATAATAACAATAACATTAACAATAACAACATTAATAATACCACTAATAATACTAATAATAACAATAATACTAATAATGACAATACTAATAAAAGTAATAATAACAATATCAGCCATAGTAATAATAATAATAACAATAACAATAATAATAACAACAACAATATCGGCAATAACAATCATAGTAATACTTATAATAATAACAATAACAACAATAATAACAATAATATTAATAATTATAATAATAATAATAACAATAACAATGAGGTATGTTTTGTGTGTTCACTGTTCAGACAATCATAAAGTAACTCTCTCACATTACGAGTAAAAACAAAACAAAACGCTATGTATCTCCAGTCCCTTTTCAGGGCATCAAATGCCAGGATATAGTAGTGGTGCAAACCTCTATAGGAGTCATTACTATCAAATGCCCTGGATGAATGACATTTACTCTTTAATGAGTCCAACAGCCTTGATGTACTAAAGTGCTTCTAAAACAAAAAAAGGCTCTCTGCAATAGCTATCCATGTCGGTCACGAGTCGCTGACTGGACTGTACTTAAAACAAGTGAACCGCCCTTTCAGTACATCAACAAATTTCTGTTTCCTCAGCACTTTTCCACTGATCTCCCTGAACAAACTGAGGGGCCAGCCAGGTTACTTACTTACGTACGTACGTACGGACGGACAGACAGACACTCAGGAGAATAGTAGAGGAATCCTCCTGAGACTAAATGCAAACTATATTTGAACCAGGTGGAATACACAACATGTAATGTGTTGTGTCTGTCAGCCATCCATCTGCTGCCTGCACTGAGAATAATACTAATAATCCACTCTGGATCCAATCATCTAGCTAGGCTGTTACATCACACCGGTTATTTAATGGAGGGTAGAGTAGAATTTATGTGTGTGTGTGTGTGTGTATACACGTGTGTGTGTACACGTGTGTGTACACGTGTGTGTACACGTGTTCAAGTCCCCACAAGAATAATAAACAAACTAAAATTTGACCAACTGGGTAACTTTTGTTAGTCCCCACGAGGTCAAATACTATTTCTAGGGGGTTTAGAGTTAAGGTTAGAGTAAAGGTTAGAATTAAATTAAGGGTTAGCAGCTGGGGTTAATTTTAGGGTTAGGTTTTTGGGTTAGGGTTAAAGGGTTAGGGAAAATAGGATTTTGAATGGGACTGAATTGTGTGTCCCCCACAAGGTTAGTGGTACAAGAATGTGTGTGTGTGTGTGTGTTTACAGTAAAACGGACACAGCACCACGTACACAGCAGTCCGTCCAGTAGATATGGAGGAAGGGGAAAGTGAGGAGGGCTTTGTTTCCCTCTTTAGGGAGGAGTTCCTCTTTGAACTGGACAAAGTTGGCCTCTAAATGGATCGTCCTTGGTGCTCGTCCATACGACCTGAGATCAACAACGGGAAAAAGGATTACGATATAGTGGTTCTATAAAGGAGTTTATACATTATAATGCTTATACACCGAGATGCTCTTATCTAGCATAGATCAGAAAGCCAACATTTAGTCGACAAAGTCATTCAGCAGTACCAAAAAAAAAAAAAAATGTTTCAATTAGACCAATTACTTGTCAGCACTCACCTCCTCCATTCCATTGGTTCCCTGGGAAGCTGCTGGGCCAATGGGGTGTAGAGAGAAGTGAACAAGGCCTGGTCCCCAGCGCCTTGTGGAGAGAGGGGGGAGATTAGGGAAGAGGAGGGTTGGAAAGGAAGGAAGGAGGAAAGAGAGTGAGGGAAGGAAGAGAGAGAATGAGGGGAACAGAAAATCCCCTGATACCCAATAAACCTGTCAACACAGGATTATATGTTCATTTAAAATAGCCAGTTGAACTTCAGGACTGGATTGAATAG
This sequence comes from Salvelinus fontinalis, assembly GCF_029448725.1. Lineage (NCBI taxonomy): Eukaryota > Metazoa > Chordata > Actinopteri > Salmoniformes > Salmonidae > Salvelinus > Salvelinus fontinalis. The sequence goes on from NC_074683.1 coordinate 40,266,259, forward strand.
CCCTGCCCTATGATCCAGCTACAGACTCAATAAGCCCTGCTGGCTATCACCCCTCTGTCCTGGTGTTGTTTCCAGACACGTCAATTAAAGGTTGATATGACAGGGGGTACCCCATCTCCCACCAGACTCCCAGAACCAACCTGTTCCTGTGTGGTTAAAGGTTGATATGACACGGGGTACCCCATCCCCCACCAGACTCCCAGAACCAACCTGTTCCTGTGTAGTTAAAGGTTGATATGACAGGGGGTACCCCATCTCCCACCAGACTCCCAGAACCAAGCTTTCCTTGTGTGGTTAAAGGTTGATATGACAGGGGGTACCCCATCCCACACCAGACTCCCAGAACCAACCTTTCCTTGTGTGGTTAAAGGTTGATATGACAGGGGGTACCCCATCCCACACCAGACTCCCAGAACCAACCTTTCCTTGTGTGGTTAAAGGTTGATATGACAGGGGGTACCCCATCTCCCACCAGACTCCCAGAACCAACCTTTCCTTGTGTGGTTAAAGGTTGATATGCCAGGGGGTACCCCATCCCCCACCAGACTCCCAGAACCAACCTTTCCTTGTGTGGTTAAAGGTTGATATGACAGGGGGTACCCCATCCCCCACCAGACTCCCAGAACCAACCTTTCCTTGTGTGGTTAAAGGTTGATATGACAGGGGGTACCCCATCTCCCACCAGACTCCCAGAACCAACCTTTCCTTGTGTGGTTAAAGGTTGATATGACAGGGGGTACCCCATCTCCCACCAGACTCCCAGAACCAACCTGTTCCTGTGTGGTTAAAGGTTGATATGACAGGGGGTACCCCATCTCCCACCAGACTCCCAGAACCAACCTTTCCTTGTGTGGTTAAAGGTTGATATGACAGGGGGTACCCCGTCCCCCACCAGACTCCCAGAACCAAGCTTTCCTTGTGTGGTTAAAGGGTGATATGACAGGGGGTACCCCATCCCCCACCAGACTCCCAGAGCCAACCTGTTCCTGTGTGGTTAAAGGTTGATATGACAGGGGGTACCCCATCCCCCACCAGACTCCCAGAACCAACCTGTTCCTGTGTGGTTAAAGGTTGATATGACAGGGGGTACCCCATCTCCCACCAGACTCCCAGAACCAACCTTTCCTTGTGTGGTTAAAGGTTGATATGACAGAGGGTACCCCGTCCCCCACCAGACTCCCAGAACCAAGCTTTCCTTGTGTGGTTAAAGGTTGATATGACAGGAGGTACCCCATCTCCCACCAGACTCCCAGAACCAACCTGTTCCTGTGTGGTTAAAGGTTGATATGACAGGAGGTACCCCATCTCCCACCAGACTCCCAGAGCCAACCTTTCCTTGTGTGGTTAAAGGTTGATATGACAGGAGGTACCCCATCTCCCACCAGACTCCCAGAGCCAACCTTTCCTTGTGTGGTTAAAGGTTGATATGATAGGAGGTACCCCATCTCCCACCAGACTCCCAGAACCAAATTCTGTGTCTCGGTAATAGCATTCTGTTGTTACTTAGACAACAGCAAAGCAAAGCCCACTGCTGGGCATTCAGGACTAAGAAACATAACAGGGCTTGACATAATGAAGCTGTGGGAATATTCTAATACACTTGTGGTACACATGCACTGGGAGAATGTAGTATGTCCCTTGTGAGGCTTCTATTGCTGCTGTTTTGTGTGTCTGTCACAGGCAAACAGCCATTGGACTTCAAATCTAATTGACCTTTCAATCATACAAGTGCTGTAAGGCTGCGCTGCACCATAACGCTGAGACTTTGCCCTTGTAAATAGGGCTGTTCAGAGACCAACGCTGTATAGCTCTGCTAGTACATCCTGTTGTCGCCTCTAATAGTAAAACTGCACACAGCCCTGGTATGGTCCCCCAGAGACAACAGCCCTGGTATGGTCCCCCAGAGAGAAGAGAACTGAAGCTCATAAACAAACACTAAGGTTTTCTGGCTACAATGGAAATGATGACAGTTCGTATCAAGCATACCGGAGGTCATTCTACTTATATTTGAATCACTGACTTCCTCATCCATTCATCCCTCAAATGAAGTATAGGAAACCTATAGGCTGCCAGTAGTATAGCTGACTAAACTCAATGATTTATGATGGAAACGTGCGGCGACTAGTGGCGGCGGACTAGAGCTCCGACGTCTTATAAAATTACGTTTTCTAATCAAGAACGACTGATTTTCAGCACCCAGAGAATAGCACGCAATTACACAAAACAATCAGTCGTTTTTTATTATTATTTTTTTTTTCTACGCAATTTTATGTGACGTCGGAGCTCCACACTAGTCGCCGCACAATAAATTGCAGAGTTGAGTTTAAAATCGGGCTACTAGAAGTATGGTATATTAAGCCCATAGGCTACCAACCCAGCCAGGTCACCTGTGATACAAGTCAGTATTCGACGTACATCCATGTTAGATGGGCGTTGGGAGATTACGTGGAAACAGGATAATAGGGGCAACAGTGAGCGCTGTTACCTTAAAACTTCTACTTGGTCACAATCCCGGATCCGGGAGCACCCCCATCAGTAAAAAAACTGACTAGCATAGCCTAGCATAGCGTCACAAGTAAATACTAGCATCTAAATATCATTAAATCACAAGTCCAAGACACCAGATGAAAGATACACATCTTGTGAATCCAGCCATCATTTCTGATTTTTAAAATGTTTTACAGGGAAGACACAATATGTATTTCTATTAGCTAACCACCATAGCAAAAGACACCACTTTTTTCTCCCACCATTTTTTTCCTGCATAGGTAGCTATCACAATTTCGACCAAATAAAGATATAAATAGCCACTAACCAAGAAACAACTTAAAATAGGTTGCAGTTTTGCAAGGTCCTTACGGACGGGGATAGTGGATGGGAGTCCGGCGCCAAAAGTTGCATGTTTCGAATCCAGTGATAGAAATTTGTTTTTTGAGATTTTTGTTTTAAATCTGTCCCAAAACCTTAACCATTCGGAGTTAATGCCTGACCTTACGATTTCAGAGTTAATGCCTAAAACTTAACCTTAAACAGTTTGACATTTTTATGTTCGGAACAACTTTGAAATGTGACTTTTGAGAAACATTTTTTAACCTAATTCTGACGTGACTGTGAGAGCTTGTTGACCAGTCAGGGTGGTCCAGGGACAAGCAGGCCGGAGCTGTCAAGACCACCAATAGGGTCAAACCTTAAAATAACTTTTCTGAGAAGCTCACTTGAAAGGCCAACAGAGGAGTTTCTCCCAACACACACACACACTCAGTGGTGGAAAAAGTACCCGATTGTCATACTTGAGTAAAAAACAAAGATACCTTAATGTCTCAAATTAAAGTCATCCAGTAAAATAACTGGAGTTAGTCTAAAAACTATTTCGTTTTAAATATACCTCAGTATTAAAGAGTAAATGTAATTGAAAAAATTAAAAGTATAAATCATTTCAAATTGCTTTGAATGCAAACCCGACGCCACGATTTTCTAGTTTGTTTTTTAAAAGCGTATTTACGGATAAGCAGGGGCACGCTTCAACACTTCCATATCATTTACAAACGAAGCATTTGTGTTTAGTGAGTCCGGCAGATTAGAGGCAGTATAGATGACCAGGGATGTAAGTGGAGCATTTTTCTGTCCTGCTAAGCATTAAAAAATGTAACAAGTACTTTTGGGTGACAGGGAAAATGTATGGAGTTTAAAGTACATTATTTTCTTTAGGAATGTAGTGACGTAAAAGTACAAGTTGTGAAACATAAATAGTAAAGTACAGATACCAAAAAAACGACTTAAGTAGTACTTTAAAGTATTTTTACACCACTGCTCACACTGTAGCCACTGTCTGTATATAGCCTAAAGACTTATTCATTTGTGTGGCCCCGGCTAAGCTAGGTGTTATGTGTCCAGTCTGAAGCAGGTGCATTTTTACATGATGACAGCAGGTTGATGAAACTGCATCACGAGCTGTGGCGTAAGGAGGACAGCAAATATTATCTGTCTACATTAGCTGATATAGTAGCGTAGTCTAATGCATATCTCATCATAAAATGATAATGAAAGACACGGTGATATGGTTCAATTAACGTTTTCAATTTGTCAAGCGGCGACGGTCACTGTCCTGCAAGAAATGATGCTGGCGTTACAAAGCCAGCCCTTCTTTTAAGGCCACTGATATGCGGCGGCAATTGGCTGCCTTGCCTGAGCTCAGTGTCAAACTCACAAACCTCGCTACAAACAGCTGTCCGGCTGAATAAAACGACTGCAACGTCATCCCACCAACAAAACACTCACATGTCACAATCGGCTTGTTCTCCATTGTGTATATAATGGGCTTCTCCTCTTGAGGCTCCATCGTGGATTCTGATAATCAGTGGTAGCCCCCCATGTCATGTAAAAATCCGGTTTGTTTTTAGTAAATGCTTATGCATGCAAACAGTCGTGGGGTGTAATCATTAGTCCAAACAGTTGCAAACAATTGCGTTTAGCAACGAAAACGTTAGTTTCAATTGGACAAACTCAGATAGGTCCCTCCCCATTTCGTTCCGTTTTCTTCCGTTTAAAAAAGTTTTTCAACAGAATCTTAATGAATACGCCACTGATGTATGGCTGGGGCTGCGTCCACTGGCCGTGTCCCGTTACACTTCCTGGAACACACCTTCACTCTACTACGTAGGCTATGCGCAATTTAAAGGGAACGCGGAAATAGAATGCTGCAGCAGCTGATGGCTGCTCTGGATGGCTCACTAAGTGAAAATGTATAAATGCCTAACAGAATCCTTTCTCATGTGGTGTTCCCAACTGGAAACATCCAATCAATAAAATGTACCTTTTAAATAGATTTGTTCAAATATATGGAGGTTTGATTACAATGACTATTCAGAATGACTATTTTAAATTACTGTAGTAGCATTGATGTAAAGTTAGAATTGACTAGTAGGTGGCAGGTAGCCTAGCGGTTAAGTGTGTTCGGACAGTAAGTGAAAGGTCACTGGTTCAAATCCCAGAGTTGGCAAAGTGGAAAAATCTGCTGCTCTGCCCTTGAGCAAGGCAAATTAACCCTCAATGACTACTGGTCCCTGGATGTTGATTATGGCAGCACTCTACAACTCTTTGATTCAGAGGAGTTGGGTTAAATGTGTTAGACACATTTCAGTTGAATGCTTTCAGTTGTGGAACTGACTACGTATCCCCCTTTTGCTATGTCTGTCGATTCATGTATAATAGAATGTATTACTGGAGTGCAAAGTCTAGGACAAAAAGGCTTCTCAATAGTTTTTACCCCCAAGCCATAAGACTCCTGAACAGGTAATCAAATGCCTACCCGGACTAGTAGCGAGTCCGAGTACCCAGACTCGCTACTGTTTTTCACTGTCTTTTCACTGTTGTTTTTATTTCTTACTTACCTATTGTTCACCTAATACCCTTTTTGCACTATTGGTTAGAGCCTGTAAGTAAGCATTTCACTGTAAGGTCTACAACTGTTGTATTCGGCACACGTGACAAATAAACTTTGATTTATTACTATCTCTATTTATTACTAACGTGTATTACTATCTGCTCCCCTATCAAGGTAAAATGGCTATGTCGTCATGGTACGTTGGTTAGCACTTTCCTGTCAAGGTTGGTGCAGAAAAAGAGTAGTTTCTTGTGGTTTTACAATGCATTTGGAAAGTATTCAGCCACCTTGACTTTTTCCACATTTTGTTACGTTAAAGACTTATTCTAAAATTGATTAAATCATTCCCCCCCCCCCCCCCCCATCAATCTACACACGAATGCCCACAATGAAAGTGAAAACAGGTTTTTAGACATTTTTGCAAATGTATTAATAAAAAAATCCAGAGACTCAAAATTGAGCTCAGGTACAGTACATCCTGTTTCCACTGATCGTCCTTGAGATGTTTCTACAACTTGATTTGAGTCCACCTGTGGTAAATTCAATTGATTGGACATGATTTGGAAAGGCAGACACCTGTCTATATAAGGTCCCACAGTTGACAGTGCATGACAGAGCCATGAACCACAAAGTCAAAGGAATTGTCCGTAGAGCTCCGAGACAGGATTGTGTCGAGGTACAGATCTGGGGAAGGGTACTAAAACATTTCTGCAGCATTGAAGGTCACCAAGAACACAGTGGCCTCCATCATTCTTAAATGGAAGAAGTTTGGATGAGGTAGGATTAGCCAGTCTGGTCCCACGATGGAGGGAAACACCAGCATGGTGATCAGCAGGTCTGCCATCATAAACAGGTAGTCATGTCGCCCACAGTGGTGAAGATATGCACAGAGAACCAGAAGAAGTAGAAGTACTGGTGCCTCAACGAGGCGAATACAAGGTTGGAGTCGATCCAGCGTTCGGACCCGAAGCCGATGTACAGACAAGCCTTCCAGCACGAATATGTGTAGAGCATAAGCTTGGAGAGATGAGACCAGGGGTGAGGGTCAACCCCTGGTGAGGGTCAACACCTGGTGAGCGTCAACCCCTGGTGAGCGTCAACCCCTGGTGAGGGTCAACCCCTGGTGAGGGTCAACCACTGGTGAGGGTCAACCCCTGGTGAGGGTCAACCCCTGGTGAGCGTCAACCCCTGGTGAGCGTCAACCCCTGGTGAGGGTCAACCCCTGGTGAGCGTCAACCCCTGGTTAGGGTCAACCCCTGGTGAGCGTCAACCCCTGGTTAGGGCCAACCCCTGGTGAGGGTCAACCCCTGGTGAGGGTCAACCCCTGTTGAGCGTCAACCCCTGGTGAGCGTCAACCCCTGGTGAGCGTCAACCCCTGGTGAGGGTCAACCCCTGGTGAGGGTCAACCCCTGGTGAGGGTCAACACCTTGTGAGGGTCAACTGCTTCCTGTGCACCTCCCACCAAACGTGGCCATGGACTGAATGGAGACCAGAACCTCCTACTCTGACAGTGGGTTTTGACCAGAGGCGGCGCCTCCTCTTGACAACACTTCGCTACAATGCTTCGCTTCGCTTGAAATTTGAATATAGCTTAACCTTTTCTACCGCTCCTCTAGCAGAGGTCGTACCGCTCAGCTTCCCACAAACCCTCTCACATTTCTCTGCGTGCCCTCATTGGAAATTAATGCAGGTGGAACTTCTCCTGCCGTATCCACTGTAGCATCTTCCTCAACAGGAAGCGTGTTCCAGGAAACCAGCAGGGGGAAGCAAAACACAGATACAGTCTTGGTCAGAGTAGTTCACATCCAGAGAAATATAAATAAAACATTTCATTACTAAGCCTTGGAGTCATCATAAAAGAAAAGCCAACTCTCTCTCCCTCTTGCAGAATTCAGTCATTGGCTCTCCACAATATATCTTTTCACGTGTTTTTAAATGCATTAACAAGCAGCACAAAGGATTATTTCCAACCCACCACTGGTAGACACACACACAGGGTTCCATCTGTTAAAAAATCTATATTTGATGATGGTACCAGCCATATACAGTGTTAGTTTTTTTCAATTGTTTAAGCACAATTTTGAAAACAGGGCCCGGTTTGTCAAAACACTACACACAATTAGCACAACCCTACACCAAAGTAGCACAACACTTCAGCTCATTTGCAAAATGGAACACTTGTCAAAACTATACACGACTTCATAAAAATGATATTTTGTTACCATACGAAACACACACATTTCATATGACTTCAATCTTTTTGAACCAGTTACACACTGCTGTTGCTAACCTAAAACACTTTTAGAAAGTCTAATTGTCAGTGATTAGAGTACTGTAAATGAAGTACACAGAGAAAGTGCAACTATACAAACACTACACAAGACCAATGCTGCGGACTGAGGAAAATATCATTTATTTCTCTCCATATACCCAAATCAGTCAACATGTCAACATGGAGAATCACAACAAAACATGTCCCAGTTTTCATGCTACTACAGTAGTGTGCATAACACTGTTAGCTCAGCAAACAGACAAACGTACAATACTGTATCCAGTACAGGTTACAATTACAGTAAATTACAACAACAAACATAAAAAATAATCAGAAAAAAAATGACAATATTGTACAGAAAATACTACAGTAAACAAACTATACATTATCTCTTCGCCTAGCTGGATCTGGCCAGAGAATTTCATCAACATCACAAGCAATATCGTCATTAGCAAGACAACGCGGGAAGAACCGTCTTGCATGTCGAATCCATCCTTGCACAGCTGCGGCGTCGACTTGGTCACAGGCGTCCTCCATGGCCTGAATGAGGGGTACCTGAGCCCTCTCTGAATTCCGCTCAAAAGGCACTCGATAAAGTTGTTTCATTTCAACCTGATGTCTTTTCAGGATGCGTGCCAGTGTTGACTGAGAGACCTGATGGACATTATTGAAAATGGCATGGTCACCGATAATGTTGGCTTGTAGTTCTCTGAGCCTGATAGCATTATTGGCCAAAACCATGTTTATTATCTCTCTCTCTTGTTCTTGCGTGAATATGGGCCCCCTTCCTCCATGTCGTTCCCGACCCTCAATCCTATGTAGAGAATAATACATGTAACTTACTGTATAATGTCACAGGAAGGGGTATCACAAGTGCGGATATGGTGCATACAATAAGCGGCTGATTACTGTAACTGTAGACAGATCTTTTACCTGTTTTCCTGTCGAAAAGTCCTTATGACAGATGCCACTGTATATCTGCTAAGATTTGGCTGAACTCCCAGTCCAGCCTCCCTCAGCGTCAATCCGTGGTTCACAACATGGTCCACTAGTGTTGCACGAATTTCATTTGATAAGTTTGGTCCTCTTCTTCTTTGTGCACGTTCTCCTCCTGCTTCAGGTCTTCCTCGACCTCTGGCTCGGGCTCTGCCTCTTCCTCTACCTCCTTCTCCTCCTCTGTGTACTCCTCCTCTCACCCTCACTCTTCTTCTGACTCCTTCCATTTTGGTTGAAGGCAGGTGAACCTACCTGCTGCATTTTTATAGTGCTTAAACCTGATTGGTGTGTCTACAATTTAGCTATCATGTGTTTGTGCACCTGATGGCTGTGTTTAACAAATTGGCTCATAGGTGTGGTAATTTGACAGTCAGTGCTTTGGAATTGCAAGGAAGTGACATCATGATATACTTCTGTGTCTGATGTATACAAGTGTGTTTAGTGTTTTGCAAATCACTGTGTGTAATGTTTTGCAAATAGTGTGAAGCTGACAATGTGCTTAGAGTTGTGCAAATCTAGCCTTGTGTTTTGCTCCTTGAGTGTAAGGTTTTGCTAATCGTGGGAAAAGTTACATTACATGACATTTTAGTGTGTAAGCAATCGTAAAAAACTGTAAACAAAAATATACAGTGCCTTCAGAAAGTATTCACACCCCTTGACTTTTTCTCATCTCTGTATCCCAAACATACAATTATGTGTGAAATAATTGGTCAGAGAAGTAGCCGAGTGTAAGCCACAGTGCCAGGTAGGATTCATCTATTGCCGGGAATCATGTCTCATAAATGTTCAGAGAAGTAGTTGGTGAACCAGGCAAGGCAATCATTTGAGAAACCAAGGCTATTGAGTCTGCCGATGAGGATGTGGTGATTGACAGAGTCGAAAGCCTTGGCCAGGTCAATGAATACGGCTGCACAGTATTGTTTCTTATCGATGGCGGTTATGATATCGTTTAGGACCTTGAGCGTGGCTGAGGTGCACCCATGACCAGCTCGGAAAGCAGATTGTATAGCGGAGAAGGTACGGTGGGATTAGAAATGGTCTGTGATCTGTTTGTTAACTTGGCTTTCGGAGACCTTAGGCAGGCAGGGTAGGATAGATATAGGTCTGTAGCTGTTAGGGTCAAGAGTGTCCCCCCCTTTGAAGAGGGGGATGACCGCAGCTGCTTTCCAATCTTTGGGAATCTCAGACGACACGAAAGAGAGGTTGAACAGGCTAGTAATAGGGGTTGCAACATTTTCGGCAGATCCTTTTAGAAAGAAAGGGTCCAGATTGTCTAGCCCGGCTGATTTGTAGGGGTCCAGATTTTGCAGCTCTTTCAGAACATCAGCTGACTGGATTTGGGAGGAGAAATGGGGAAGGCTTGGGCGAGTTGCTGTGGGGGGGTGCAGTACTGTTGACCGGGGTAGGGGTAGCCAGGTGGAAAGCATGGCTAGCCGTAGAAAAATGCTTATTGAAATTCTCAATTATAGTGGATTAATCGGTGGTGACAGAGTTTCCTATCCTCAGTGTAGTGGGCAGCTGGGAGGAGGTGCTCTTATTCTCGATGGACTTTACAGTGTCCCAGAACAATTTTGAGTTTGTGTTGCAGGAAGCAAATTTCTGCTTGAAAAAGCTAGCCTTGGCTTTTCTAACTGCCTGTGTATATTGGTACGGCTAAAGGCTATCAGAACTGGTCGTCTATTACGTTCAGAACAGAGTGTAAAAGGAGCAGGTTTCTGGGCGCGATAGAATAGATTCAAGGCATAATGTACAGACAAAGGTATGGTAGGATGTGAATACAGTGGAGGTAAACCTAGGCATTGAGTAATGATGAGAGATATGTGGAAGGGGGAACTAAATGGTTGGTTAAGGCATATTGAGCAGGGGTAGAGGCTCTACAGTGAAATGGGACAAAAATCACCAACCAGGACAGTAATGGACAAGGATTACTACGAAGACAACACCATTCTGTATACCTCTGGCCCTTCTTTGGACATTGTGTTAACCAACCTCCTGATAGAACCTCCAACCTCCAGACGAGCTTCAATGCCATACAACTCTCCTTCCGTGGCCTCCAACTGCTCTTAAATGCAAGTAAAACTAAATGCATGCTCTTCAACCGATCGCTGCCCACACCTGCCCGCCCGTCCAGCATCACTACTCTGGACGGTTCTGACTTAGAATATGTGGACAACTACAAATACCTAGGTGTCTGGTTAGACTATAAACTCTCCTTCCAGACTCACATTAAACATCTCCAATCCAAAATTAAATCTAGAATCGGCTTCCTATTTTGCAACAAAGCATCCTTCATTCACGCCGCAAAACATACCCTCGTAAAACTGACAATCCTACCGATCCTTGACTTCGGCGATGTCATTTAAAAAATAGCCTCCAACAATCTACTCAACAAATTGGATGCAGTCTATCACAGTGCCATCTGTTTTGTCACCAAAACCCCATATACTACCCACCACTGCGACCTGTACGCTCTCGTTGGCTGGCCCTCGCTTCATACTCGGCGCCAAACCCAGTGGCTCCAGGTCATCTACAAGTCTCTGCTAGGTAAAGCCCTGCCTTATCTCAGCTCATTCACTGGTCACCCCCAAAGCCAATTCTTCCTTTGGCCACCTCTCCTTCCAGTTCTCTGCTGCAAATGACTGGAACGAATTGCAAAAATCACAAAAGCTGGAGACTCCCTCACTAGCTTTAAGCACCAGCTGTCAGAGCAGCTCACAGATCACTGCACCTGTACATAGCCCATCTGTAAATAGCCCATCCAACTACCTCATCCCCATACTGTTTTTATTTATTTATCATGCTCCTTTGCACCCCAGTATCTCTACTTGCACATTCACATGTGCATATGTATGTGTATGTGTAACGGATGTGAAATGGCTAGCTAGCTAGCAGTGGTGCGCGCTAGCAGCCTTTCAGTCGGTTACGTCACTTGCTCTGAAACCTAGAAGTAGTGGTTCCCCTTGCTCTGCAAGGGCCGTGGCCTTTGTGGAGCGATGGGTAACGACACTTCGTGGGGGACTGTTGTTGATGTGTGCAGATGGTCCCTGGTTCGCGTTGGGGCGAGGGGACGGACTAAAGTTAAACTGTTACATATGTATGCATGTATGTACGTGTACATGTATATACATACATATATATATTCTCTGCACATCTACCATTCCAGTGTTCAATTGCTATATTGTAATTACTTTAACACCATGACCTAATTATTGCCTTACCTCCCTTATCCTACCTCATTTGCACACACTGTATATAGACTTTTTCTACTGTACTATTGACTGTATATTTGTTTATTCCATGTGTAACTCTGTGTTGTTGTATGTGTCGAACTGCTTTGCTTTATCTTGGCCAGGTCGCAGTTGCAAATGAGAATTTGTTCTCAACTAGCTGACCTGGTTATATAAAGGTAAACATCTTAAAACACACCTGTTGATCATGCTGGTCTGTCTCCATGGAGGGGAGCAGGTGACTCTCCAACCAGACAGCAGACTCCAGGGACCAACTAGTGCTATCCTGCAGCAAATACTTAGTTCATTTGATGGGGCATAAACTATAAACCAATCAAGTTGTAGCCAATGATTGTGTTAATTGAGCTAAATTATAATATTGTAATGAAACGGCAGGGAGCAGGTCTCGAACCCTCGGCCTTCTAGCCCGAAGTCCAGAGAGCTATCGCCTGTGCCGTAAATGCAAGCTCAAGCGGCAGAGTAGATATCCGCGCTTATAAACCCAGGGTCGTTAAAGTATACTCTACAGTCCTCCTCTATGTAACCCTCACTCACCCACACAATCTGATACATTTATACGGATCTATGCAGCTCCAACATGAGTATTATGCGTTAGGAAAATGTATTTTGTCCCACACACAACATGCCTGACAGGTTATAAATGTGCACGAGTGCCTTTCAGATAGGACGTTCCCCTTTCAAGGGCGGCGGAGAAAGGGTACCGGGAGTAGCGGCAAATCTGTGGTAGCGGTTTTTTAAAAACGTCACAGCGTCCCTTGCGTGTGGGTGTGTGACCACTGATGTATGTATGTGTGACAGAGGAAGATGGCAGCGAAAAGAGAGAATGATTGTGAAATCAGAAAATGGTTTGTTATTGTCTAAAAGAGTAATCTATGCGACAAAGTATAATTTTTTTTAGGCGATCTTGTTTGCGTTCGTGGGTAGTTTTTTTGTAATATTGGCTCCATTTGTACAGTACACCCTGGTTGACTGACAGTGGATTTGCCCGTATAGCCACCGTTAGCATTTTGGCTAGCTAGCAAGCTAAGTTGTTTCTTGGAAATCACTGCTCCACAGCAGCTTGCCATTTTCGGAGGGTGAAAGTACTGCAAACGTACCCGTGAGTATTTGACTGTTCAACTGAAATACTTTGACTTTTACATGCTAACGTTATTTAGCTATTTGCATTCAGCTAAGTCTGCAAGTATCAGATTTGTTTCTAACGTTAAATCGCTGAAGGAGACATCGCTATATTAGCTAGGTAGCTAGCTTGTTTTTTTGAAATGCACTGCGCTGACACACAGCAGCACTTAGCTGGCTTGCTACAGTACGTGGGAATGCAGTAGCTACGTGATGTGTTATGCAAACGAGCAGTAGGCATGCACATCAACTGTTTATGTTAACGTTAGGCATTTATATACTTGGCTAACTATCCAGCACATTTTCCAAATTGTTGTAATTGTTAACGTTAGTAATGCTGAAACTAGCTAGCTTGTTGTTGAATACTCAGAAATTATAAACGATTAACGTTAACTTTACTCAACAATGCCATGGTAGTACACTTAAATCTGGGATTCTGAAATTTAGTATTATGTTATGTTTGGTATGGTTACATAAAACAGAAGTTGACTTAAGTCAAAAACTAAAGGAGGGTGGATTGGTGGTTGAACGTCTAGCAACCCAAAAGTTGTGTGTTCGAATCTCATTAGACAGCTTCAGCATTTTAACACGTTTTAAAATAAGTAACCTTTTGTACATTTTGCAAAACACCATACAAATTGTAATGGTTCTACATCAGTTTCCAGAGATAGATTTACATAGAGTCCCAAGTTCATTATGTCCCAGTTATAATTTAACATATTTGCCTCTAGAAATGTGTTAAACATTCACTGAAGTCGCTAGCAAGTTTACTAGATTGCTACAGAATCTGGGTCTGACTATAATTCCTCAGCAACGTCAAGTTGGTCTTGAGAACATGGCTGAGCTTTCCAGGTCAGGAGGTTTTTGAGATGGACTTGACATGCTTGCCACTCAATAATGTATCATGCGGGCACATGACCCGTGGCCAGGCCAGCGGCAAGGGAGAGAGAGGGAGACCTTTTCCTTACACGGTGTGCACACCTTTTGACCAGAATCTGTTCAAAAGTAGTTCAATTTGTGGTTCCATTTCAGACGCAGATACAGTGTTCAGTAAACATGACTGTGGTCAGTTAGCTTCTCTTGGAAAAATATTTTCCCTACCTCTACGTTCTATCCTCTACGTTCTATCCTCTACGTTCCATCTTCTACGTTCCCATCTTCTACGTTCCCATCTTCTACGTTCCCATCTTCTACGTTCCCATCTTCTACGTTCCATCTTCTACGTTCTATCTTCTACGTTCTATCCTCTATCTGGCCATTGGTGAGGGATAGGTGCTCAAACTTACCTTTTTCAGTCGTGATGAGTGCTTTAAAAAAAAAAATCCTGTTTAGCTTCGTGTCCGTTATTTAAAAAATGATCAAGGTTTACGGTTCAGATTATTATTTTTTAAATTCACTAGGCATTGTGTGGGTTGAATACTGTAACGACAAAGGATAAAACAATACGTCCCATGATGGTAGTAACTGCTTATCACTTATCAACTACTATATTCCCTTTACTGATAAAATATTTCATTTGTGTTTATTACATTACATTACATTTTGTTTTATTTTACTTTTATTTATTTCCAAGTCATATCATCCCTATAGAGCTGCTGCCTATGCTTTCTGACTAAATTACTTTTTAGTAGTTGTTCAAAGTAAATAAGACATACTTTTATGACTGCTGAATACCAATTATCAATCACTTAGAGCAAGTACAGTTGAAGTCTGAAGTTTACATACACTTAAGTTGGAGTCATTAAAACTCTTTTTTTCAACCACTCCACAAATTTCTTGTTAACAGGCCTTGAAATACATCCACAGGTTCACCTCCAATTGACTCAAATAATGTCAATTAGCCTATCAGAAGCTTCTAATGCCATGACATAATTTTCTGGAATCTTCCAAACTGTTTAAAGGCACAGTCAACTTAGTGTATGTAAACGTCTGACCCACTGGAATTGTGATACAGTGAAATAATCTGTCTGTAAACAATTGTTGGAAAAATTACTTGTGTCATGCACAAAGTAGATGTCCTTACCGACATGCCAAACTATAGTTTGTTAACAAGAAATGTGTGGAGTGGTTGAAACACTTAGGCTGGAGTCATTAAATCTAGTTTATGTAAACTTCAGACTTCAACTGTATATGAGAATGCTGTTCCTTGACTGAGCGTTTCCACACCATAGTGACCACAGAGCTCATCACTAAGATATGGGCTCTGGGACTAAACACCTCCCTCTGCAACTGGATCCTGGACTTCCTGATGGGCTACCCCCAGGTGGTAAGGGTTGGCAACAACACATATGGGCGGTAGGCAATCCTCAACATGGGGGCCTCTCAGGGGTGCGTGCTCAGTCCCCTCCTGTACTCCCTGTTCACCCACGACTGCGTGGCCAAGCACGACTTCAGCACCATCATTAAGTTTGCTGACGACACAATGGTGGTAGGCCTGATCACCGACAATGATGAGACAACCTATAGGGAGAAGGTCGGAGACCTGGCAGTGTGGTGCCAGGACAACAACCTGAAAAGAGATTGAAAAGATTTGGCATGGTCCCCCAGATTCTCAATGTTCTACAGTTGCACCACTGAGAGCATCCCGACCGGTGTCTGGTGGAAAGCAGACTGAACCTGGTTGTCCTCTTGGATTTTACCTCTGGTTTGTTCCAATCCGTTTTTTTTATCCTGAAAAACTCCCCAGTCCTTAACGATGACAATCATACCCATAACATGATGCAGCCACCACTATGAAGAGTGGTACTCATTAATGTGTTGTATTGCATTTGCCCCATACTCATTAGGGGCGTGCCGAGGACAAAACAAGTATTGTAATGGATATGTAGAATTGTCTGAATACGATTATGAGATGAGTATTATTTGTTGTTGTTGTAATTTATCCGTGGTTGGAAAAAGCATGTTTTCAGCTGCCAGCACGCATTTCTCTCACTCAATCCGTATGAAGCGCTGTGTTCTCTAAACAACTATTGGATAGTTTCTTCTGTAAAGAAACGGGCGGGGTCCCGATTGAGCCTGCTGTAACGATTGGATTAGAACAAGCCGCTCTCATTTCCCCAGACACGCGCACTGCTCTGTTTCACCACACTCAGTCATTCTTATCAGGGCATAAGTTTCCTCTTATCCAAACATAGTGTATGAATCTGTAGCTAGTCATTGTTGTTCAAACTAGAAATTTCCTGTCGGCTGAGGGAATATGGTTGTTTTAGTCTGTCTAATTGGCGTTGTTTAGTAGGCCTACTTTGTCTGTCCGTATAATTATTCCATTGACGTCTGTTGTGAGCTTTGCTATTATTATTTATTCTTGCCCAGTCATGTTTACTGAGCAACAGATCATTATGGGGGAAAAAAAGACACATATATCGTTTCTTTTGATTTTACAAATGTGGCATAAGTGTCTGCAGAGAAAAGCTTTGCTCCTCTCCAAAGTGAAACAATATGGAGCAAGAAAATTAGCCTAGCTTCTAAATCTGTGTCTAGAATACATGCAGACAGTAGTAGCCAGCCATGCAAGGGGCCTATGTATTTGCCGATTCCGTTGATAATTGAATAAGACTAAGTAAAGTAGTCATGTGCATTTTCATCTCTCGGGTTCAATTTAACAATGTGTCTGAGTGAATGAACACAATGAATGATGCGGCCTGAGTAATGGTACAATCATGCTCACTCCAGGGTTGAGGCTTTACCGGCATTTAAAAGCACACTTCTGAGTTTTCCCATCACCAGTAAATCCAATTACGAGTATCAAGTTTGATAAAAACGGATACGATTACGATGAGATCGACACGTCCGGTATCCATAACATGATGCAGCCACCACTCTGTTTGTAAATGTGGAGAGTGATACTCAGTAATGTATTGTAAATATGGAGAGATACGCAGTAATGTATTGTAAATATGGAGAGAGATACGCAGTAATGTATTGTAAATATGGAGAGAGATACTCAGTAATGTATTGTAAATATGGAGAGAGATACGCAGTAATGTATTGTAAATATGGAGAGAGATACTCAGTAATGTATTGTAAATATGGAGAGAGATACTCAGTAATGTATTGTAAATATGGAGAGAGATACTCAGTAATGTATTGTAAATATGGAGAGAGATACTCAGTAATGTATTGTAAATATGGAGAGAGATACTCAGTAATGTATTGTAAATATGGAGAGAGATACTCAGTAATGTATTGTAAATATGGAGAGTGATACGCAGTAATGTATTGTAAATATGGAGAGAGATACTCAGTAATGTATTGTAAATATGGAGAGAGATACTCAGTAATGTATTGGATTGGATTTGACCCAAACATAACACGTTCTATTTGGGACCAAAAGTTTTTTTGCAGTATTACTTTCGTGCCTTGCAGCAAATATTTTTTTTATTCTGTACAGACTTCCTTCTTTTCACTGTCAGTTAGATTAGTATTGAGTACAATGTTGATCCATCCTCAGTTTTCTCCTATCACAGCCATTAAACTCTAACTGTTTGAAAGTCACCATTGTAGAGGTCGACCGATTATGATTTTTCAACACCGATACCGATTATTGGAGGGCCAAAAAAGCCGATACCAATTAATCGGCCGAATTTATTTATTTATTTATTTATTTATTTATTTATTTATTTGTAATAATTTTTATTTATTTATTTTTATTTAACCTTTATTTAACCAGGTAGGCAAATTGAGAACACGTTCTCATTTATCGGCCATTCCGATCATTCATCGGCCATTCCGATTAATCGGTTGACCTCTACACCATGGTTAACTGAGGAAGGACGCCTGTATATTTGTAGTGACTGGGTGTATTCCATCCAAAGTGTAATTAATTCAATGTCTGCTTTAAAAAAAAAAAGTACTCTTCTACTAATAGGTGCCCTTCTTTGTGAAGCATTGAAAAACCTCTCTGGTCTTTGTGGTTGAATCTGTGTTTGAAATTCACTGCTCGACGGAGTGACCTTACAGATAATTGTATGTTGGGGGTACAGAGATGAGGTAGTCATTCAAAACCATGTTAAACACTTATTGCACACAGAGTGAGTCTATGCAACTTATTATGTGACTTGTTAAGCACATTTTTACTCGGACTTATTTAGGCTTGCCATAAAGAGTCTTGAGTCAATAAGATCTCAACCATTTCAGCTTTTGTTAAATAGAAACATAATGGAAAACATAATTCCACTTTGACATGGAGAATTGTGTGTAGGCCTGTGACACATCTCAATTTAAACCATTTTTAAATTGACTGTAACAACAAAATTAGGAAAAAGTCAAGGGGCACTGTATGATGATGGGTCAGCCGCTGATGAACATGTTTCACCTAAACTGCTCCTAGGTTTCAGGGTCAGCCGCTGATGAACATGTTTCACCTAAACTGCTCCTAGGTTTCAGGGTCAGCCGCTGATGAACATGTTTCACTTAAACTGCTCCTAGGTTTCAGGGTCAGCCGCTGATGAACATGTTTCACCTAAACTGCTCCTAGGTTTCAGGGTCAGCCGCTGATGAACATGTTTCACCTAAACTGCTCCTAGGTTTCAGGGTCAGCCGCTGATGAACATGTTTCACCTAAACTGCTCCTAGGTTTCAGGGTCAGCCGCTGTTGAACATGTTTCACCTAAACTGCTCCTAGGTTTGAGGGTCAGCCGCTGTTGAACATGTTTCACCTAAACTGCTCCTAGGTTTCAGGGTCAGCCGCTGATGAACATGTTTCACCTAAACTGCTCCTAGGTTTCAGGGTCAGCCGCTGATGAACATGTTTCACTTAAACTGCTCCTAGGTTTCAGGGTCAGCCGCTGATGAACATGTTTCACCTAAACTGCTCCTAGGTTTCAGGGTCAGCCGCTGATGAACATGTTTCACTTAAACTGCTCCTAGGTTTCAGGGTCAGCCGCTGATGAACATGTTTCACCTAAACTGCTCCTAGGTTTCAGGGTCAGCCGCTGATGAACATGTTTCACCTAAACTGCTCCTAGGTTTCAGGGTCAGCCGCTGTTGAACATGTTTCACCTAAACTGCTCCTAGGTTTGAGGGTCAGCCGCTGTTGAACATGTTTCACCTAAACTGCTCCTAGGTTTCAGGGTCAGCCGCTGATGAACATGTTTCACCTAAACTGCTCCTAGGTTTCAGGGTCAGCCGCTGATGAACATGTTTCACTTAAACTGCTCCTAGGTTTCAGGGTCAGCCGCTGATGAACATGTTTCACCTAAACTGCTCCTAGGTTTCAGGGTCAGCCGCTGATGAACATGTTTCACTTAAACTGCTCCTAGGTTTCAGGGTCAGCCGCTGATGAACATGTTTCACCTAAACTGCTCCTAGGTTTGAGGGTCAGCCGCTGTTGAACATGTTTCACCTAAACTGCTCCTAGGTTTCAGGGTCAGCCGCTGATGAACATGTTTCACCTAAACTGCTCCTAGGTTTGAGGGTCAGCCGCTGATGAACATGTTTCACTTAAACTGCTCCTAGGTTTCAGGGTCAGCCGCTGATGAACATGTTTCACCTAAACTGCTCCTAGGTTTCAGGGTCAGCCGCTGATGAACATGTTTCACCTAAACTGCTCCTAGGTTTGAGGGTCAGCCGCTGATGAACATGTTTCACCTAAACTGCTCCTAGGTTTCAGGGTCAGCCGCTGATGAACATGTTTCACCTAAACTGCTCCTAGGTTTGAGGGTCAGCCGCTGATGAACATGTTTCACCTAAACTGCTCCTAGGTTTCAGGGTCAGCCGCTGCCAAAATACCTCACTTTCCTCAGGCAGGCTAACATTACTCACTACTGAGCTGTCGGTACAGAAAGGTTTAGTTCTGTTCACTTATTGATGACCTCTGTCTTAAGTGGGATACATTTTATTTGCTGTCTCATCCCCCTTATTGTTACTAACATTGGAATCTGAGCAGCTGAACTTTGAACTTACCGACATTTTACGCCACTGAAGGATGTTTAACCTGAAAAATGAAATCACCTTTGATTGTAACCGGTTACATAGTTCTTCTTCTCTTATTTACCGACGTTAGCCCAGGGACCGAATGGTTGACTTTATGGTTTTATGTCTGAAATGTTGAGCCTTCAGCTTGGCTGCATCTTGTTGTTGTTGTTAGCTGTATCATGGTTTTAGTTAGCTGGTGATATCTGGCTTACTTTTTTTTGGGGGGGGGGAAAGATTTAAAGAGCTACTATTTTTTTTTCTCAACTGGTAATTGATGCGCGCTTCCAAATTGATTCGCCATTCAAATGCAACGGAGGTAGTATGCATTTTGTAAACGTATAGCTACTTAATAGTTTGAAACCTGAATGTTTTACTACATATATTAGGAGACATGTTTTAATTTGACTTTGCGATTTGAAACCGGAAGCCTAATTGCTCTCATGTTCTATTGGTTTTCTAACTGTCTTTATCCGGTATCCAAACAAACAGTCGCACGTAGCCTACTGCTTTGTGCAGATTGCTGCGCTAATAATGTTAAACTATTTTTATCAACATTTCTGAACTCATTGCTTTTTAACATTCTTTTTATGTTTTGTGTAGCTGTGGTTTACTGGTTGTAGGGATTTGAGATCTTTAGTTGCACAACTTCGTCGACAAGCTGACTAATAGAATAATAGGTAAACGCTTCTACTATGAGAGTAGTAGTAGATTGACAGGCTCATAGGCGGTGGATCCATAAGGCTAGGGAAGCTAAGCTTTCCCTAAGTAAATTATCGAAATTATATAGCCTAATTAGCCGTCTGCTGTCTCTACAGAAATAAATACAATAATTCAAAATAGGATACTAAAGCTTGTTTTGAGCTTCCCATAGCCTTAAAATAAAAAATATGTTGTACATTATTTATTTGATTAAAGTGTCATCTTCAGGATGCCCAGCCCACGTGAGCTTTATTACACTCTATTTGCTTTAGCACACACACACACACACACACACACACACACACACACACACACACACACACACACACACACACACACACACACACACACACACACACACACAGTGCCTTTGGAGAGTATTTAGACCCCTTTACCACATTTTGTTTCGTTACAGCCTTATTCTAAAATGGATTAAATAGCTTTTTTCCCCCTCATCAATCTACACACACTACCCCAGAATGACAAAGCAGAAAGCACCTTGGGCAGTGATTACAGCCTTGAGTCATGCATATGATGCTAAAAGCTTGTCACACCTGTATTTGGGGAGTTTCTCTCATTCTTCTGTGCAGATCCTCTCGAGCTCTGTCAGGTTGGATGGGGAGTGTCGCTGCACAGCTATTTTCAGGTCTCTCCAGAGATGTTCAAGTCCGGGCTCTGGCTGGGCCACTCAAGGACATTTCAGAGACATATCCCGAAGCCACTCATGCAATGTCTTGGCTGTGTGCTTAGGGTTATTGTCTTATTGGAAGGTGAACCTTTGCCCCAGTCTGAGGTCCTGAGTGCTCTAGAGCAGTTTTTCATCAAGGATCTCTCTGCACTTTGCTCCGTTCATCTTTCCCTTGAACCTGACTAGTCTCCCAGTCCCTGCTGCTGAGAAACATCCCCACAGCATGATGATGCTGCCACCACCATGCTTCTGCATAGGGATGGTGACAGGTTTCCTCCAGATGTAATGCTTGGCATTTAGGCTGAAGAGTTCAATCTTGGTTTCATCAGACCAGAGAATCATGTTTCTCATGGTCTGAGAGTCCTTTTGGCAACCTCCAAGCAGGCTGTCATGTGCCTGTTACTGAGGAGACACTTCCATTTGGCCAATCTACCATAAATGCCTGATTGGTGGAGTGCTGCAGAGATGGTTGTGCTTTCCAGATGAAGATGAAATATTGCCTGGCTGGGCTTCTACTTTTTACTTAGTCACAACTCAGCAATCCTCTGGTGTTTTGCCGCACGGGCTGTCCAAATTGCAAGCCCTTCCGACTGTATGTCAATGTGATTTATTTATTATTATAATTTTTTTTTAAACAATCCACAATTATTTTATTTTAAGAACCTAATGATCCTCTGTGGCCAAATCATGCTTTCTGGTGTAGTAGCCTATTTTGAATGATTATTATTATTATTATTATTTATTTTTTTTAGACAGGATTAGGCAAATTAGGCTCTATAATTTTGGCAATTCAATTTACTTTAGGTGAAGCGTAGCTTTTGGACGAACCACCTATGTCTGTAGAGGACTTGTGATGGAGTTTTTTTAAAAACAAATGGCTACTGGATTAATGCTAATAATCATGATTCTGTCAGGTAAGCATAGGCTACTTTTGTAGTTCAATCAATCAAATTGATTTATAAAGCCCTTTTTACATCAGCTGATGTCACAAAGTGCTGTACAGAAACCCGGCCTAAAACCCCAAACGGCAAAGCAATGCAGGTGTAGAAGAACAGTTACCTTTTCAAAATAGCCTTTCCATCTACCCGAAGACAGTTAAGCTCTCATTAGCGTCGCTCACGGCTACACAGTGATAGACATATAGGGCCTACGCGTACTGCACACACACGGACCGGGATGTTCCGTTGCTGCCTCTTCAGAAAGTCGCTTTATTTTTGGTCAATTGCACATTACTGTTTGAATAAATCATAATAAAAAAATACCAAATTGTGAACCAAAAAACTAAAGTGACCCTGGTACACTTGTTTTCACTGGGATCCTCACTAGCTACTAGTTGAAATGGTTGCAAGTGCGACTGTTTTGGTCACGGTATCGAACCCTGCCGGTCTTCACTTGATCTCATTTACAGGTTATGCATTGCCACAATGTTTGTTTTTCAAATGATGTATTTGATTTAAAACAAATTATTTAACTAGCCGCATGCCCACATTGGCTGCTATGTGGGAAAAACACAAAATAAAATACATGAATGTTCCAGAACACTAAAGGCTAAGTGGATTGTGGGTTAGCAAGAGGCTGTTTAGCTGTAGTCAACATGTGATTGTAGAGTTTGCTAAACAAATACCAACTGGATTGATGAAAGATTATTATGATATCATTCTTCCATTTAAGCATAGGCAACTTTAATTAACATTTAGTTGAGATGGCTGTCCCCCCAAAAAAAACATTTAATCTACCAGAAGACTTTTTTTCATTAGCATCATCGCTAACGGCTACTCAAAGTGGTAGATGTGTTTTAAATAAAGGTTAAATAAAAACTTTTTTAATCTAGGCAAGTCAGATTTAAGAACAAATTCTTATTTACAATGGCGACTTACACCGGCCAAACCCAGACGACGTTGGGGCCAATTGTGCGCTGCCCTATGGGACTCCCAACCACGTTGTGATACAGCCCAGTGATACGTTGCTGGAAATACAATTTAACTAATGCATTCTGTTCATGTCTTTTGATGAACTTGGGGCAAATTTTAATACATTTTCAATACATTTAGTTGATTTCAACACGGTTTAATATCGTTGAATTCCATTTTAATGCCTAGATTCCGTGAGCCCAAATTATCATTTTGGCATGAGGATCTCCACTACCTGCTATTGCCTCAGTGACGATTCATCATTTTCATTGAATGTTTTAATCATTTAAGATAATCGCCAAAAAACCTAGGCCTACCAGTAGCCATATACAAATTAGGGAGCCAAATGAATGAAGCGATTCGGTAGGCTACCCTGACTGAGACGAGTCACACACTTTAATGTCGCTGTCTAGCGACGTCGAGGTAAAGGCAACTAAGGAAATCCTTTGGTTGACTTGTCCCGACACTATACCATGGACATATAATTACGATGTATGATTTTATGAAATGGCGACGGGATATAGGAGATTCTAAGACACTGCATCTCAGTGCCAGAAGGCGTCACTACAGACCCTGGTTCGATCCCGGGCTGTATCACAACCGGCCATGATCGGGAGTCCCATAGGGCGGCGCACAATTGGCCCAGCGTCTTCCGGGTTTGGGGAGGGTTTGGCCGCGGTAGGACAGGTGACCTATGCTATCAATAGATCGCTAAAAGATGCATATCGTTCATTCTAGCGGGAGATGGCTCAACGGATTATCGAATTTAAACTTTTCAAATTTAAAAGTAGCCTAGTTACGATGGGGTGGGGGGGGGGGGGGGAGTAGCTGATCCTCTCACATTAAAACGTCTTGCCTGTGTTTTAGTTTTTCTGTTGTCTTGGTGCGCTTACCAAACGATCTGGCACAGATGGGTCACACACTACAGGATTCTCCACACCGCGCTGTCTCACCAAAACAATGTGGTGATGTGATTTAACGTAGCTAGAACATGGGGTGGCAGGTAGCCTAGTGGTTGGAGTGTTGGGCCAGTAACCAAAAGTTTGCTGGACCGAATCCCTGAGCTGACATTTAAAAAAAAATCTGTGGTTCTGCCCCCAGACAAGGCAGTTAACCCCCGGTAGGCCGTCATTGTAAATAAGAATTTGTTCTTAACTGATTTGCCTAGTTAAATAGAACGAGCTGTGGCTCAAAGCAGCCTAAAAAACATTTTCAGTCAGACGTTCACGTTTGCCATACCAGAATTTTAAATATCTAGCCAACATTTTGAATTGCATGTGAACTCCAGAGCTGTAACGATTTGACACTTTGGTTCAATTCGAGTAGAAACACGTACTAGCAGTAATCGCTCCTGCTGGAGAGTCATTCTGGGTGATGTGAAACAACGTCATCATCGTCTTACTGGCTTCTTCTCTGGCAGGCTCTCATTGGCTATTGCTGATCAGTGTTCTCAAAACGTCTTGCACATCTCAACACTACAAGAGCTTTGCGTATTTTGTTTCAGATTATTATTTTTTTAAAAATCAAACATGTTCAGAAACTATCAGGACGTCTGGGACTGCTCAAAGACTTGATTGGTAGCCCTCCGATTTGCGTCTGTGACCACGCGCTCTGAGTAGGCAACGACGTGGAGGATTTTGGCTCTGATCTCAAACTGGTCTGGGACAGCTAAATCATGTTGTGTACACCCAGCTTAAAACACCTTCTGTGTCACCTCTGTCTGTGTTTCTCTCTGCCAGACTAGAACTGTGTAGTACAATACACCGGCTTACCAGCTTATAACCAAACCCTCTTCTCTCTGTCCTAGGTGGTGGTTGACTTTCAGTCTTTGGAGAGCAGTTGGGGCTAAGGAAGACTAAGCCAATCGCTGCTGGTTGGTGACTTCCTTGAAAAGCCAGCGTTGGACTGGAGCAGCCAGCTAAGGGCCATGAGCCAGGGCTTCCTCCTCCCTCTGTGGACCAGAGCCAAAATGGAGGTTTAGCCCAGACAGACGCTGAGCAAGTGTTCAGGTAATATGGTGTTTTTTTTTTGTAGAACCTGTCTCTCTCTCTCTCTCTCTCTCTGTACAAGTGATGTAAGCAAACCTCTATGAATCATAGTGACTCTGAGGCGCTACGGTAACCTACTTTATCTCCCAGCAGCCTTTGCTCTCCTTCTCTCTCGTCCCGAGCCAAGTATAGCAGTCAGTTGTTTTGTCGTGATTTGGAACGTGGAAATGTGTGTGTGGGGAAATGTTCAAGACATCGACTGCTTCTGTGAAGAATGTAGATCGATGAGATGGTATAATGGTATGGAGATTATGCCGTCTGTGGTCCCACAGGTAATATCCCCCAGATATTAAAGACAAATCACTCCAATGTTCACTCTCAGTTTCTTTTTTAAAAGTTGTGTTAAATTTGTCCTGTCTCAGTCACAGAGCAATACATTCCTCTCTAACTCTGTCTTGATCCCAGCTCTCTACTTTGACGTCAGTCACGAGTGACTGAGTGGCCTGTACATTTTTCTAATCCCTATTTTCTAAAAGCAATAGCTTCAGCAGAACAGTAAGTAGTACTGGGAACCCCACACAGAGTACTGACTGTCCTTTTAAGCTCTATATGACTCTAAATGGCTCTATGCTCCCCATAACTACGGTGATGACACTAACGCTGGGATGAGACATTTGGCTTCATCAGTTTTGCTTGTTACACAAACCTCACAAAGTGAACTTCCACTGTCTGTGTGGGCTGGGGCCCCGTGCTGCTCTTCTGGGTTAGGATGGGGGTCAGCAGGGGCATAGGCTGCTCACCTCACCTCTGCCCTACGTACAGCCAATAGCCTCCCTCGTACAGCCCATTAGAAACAGGGTGAGCAGTGGGGCGAGGGGTTGAGGTCAATTCAAATTGAAGGCAGTCAATGTAGGATGTAAACTCAAATTTGACTTCAGGGGACCACTTTGAGGTAGAGGTGTGTGTGTGTGTGTGTATATATATATATACACTGAACAAAAATATCTAAATACGACGTGCAACAATTTCAACTATTTCAACGAGTTACAGTTCAGGAAATCAGTCAATTCAAAATAAATGTATTTTGTCCCTAATGAATGGATTTATCCTGTTGGGAAAGGGCAGTGTGGAGTGCGATTGCATTATCTGTGGATCTGTTGGGGTGGTATGCGAATTGGAGTGGGTCTAGGGTTTCCGGCATGATGGTGTTGTGAGATATGACTAGCCTTTCAAAGCACTTCATGGCTACCGACGTGAGTGCTACAGGGTGGTAATCATTTAAGTAGGTTACCATCGCTTTCTTGGTCACAGGGACTATGCTGGTCTGCTTGAAACATGTAGGTATTACACTCGGTCAGGGAGTGGTTGAAAATGTCAGTGAAGACTCTTGCCATTTGGTCCACGCATGCTTTGAGAACAAGTCCTGGTAATCCGTCTGGCCCTGCGGCCTTGTGAATGTTGACCTGTTTTTAAGGGTCTTGCTCACATCAGCTACGGAAAGCGCGATTACACAGTTGTCCGGAACAGCTGGTGCTCTCATGCATGCTTCAGTGTTGCTTGCCTGAAAGCGAGCATAAAAGGCATTTAGCTCGTCTGGTAGGCTTGCACCACTGGGCACCTCGCGGCTGGGTTTCCCTTTTGTAGTCCGTAATAGTTTTCAAGCCCTTCCACATCCGACGAGCGTCAGAGCCGGTGTAGTATGATTCAGTCTTCGACCTGTATTGACGCTTTTTGTCTGTTTGAGGATTTGTCTGAGGTTATAGCGGGATTTCTTATAAGCATCCGGATTAGTGTCCTGCTCCTTCGAAGGGGTAGCTCTAGCCTTTAGCTCGGTGCGGATGTTGCCTTTATTCCATGACTTCTGGTTGGGAAATGTACCTTTGAACCAGCAGTTCGACACATACAACAACAACACAGAGTTACACATGGAATAAACAAACATGCAGTCAATAATACAGTAGATAAAGTCTATATACAGTATATGCAAATGAGGGAGGTAAGGCAATAAATAGGCCATGGTGGCAAAGTAATTACAATATAGCAATTAATCACTGGAATTGTAGATGTGTAGAAGATTAATGTGCAAGTAGAGATACTGGGGGGCAAAGGAGCAAGATAAATACAGTATGGGGATGAGGTAGGTAGATAGATGGTCTATTTACAGATGGGCTGTGTACAGGTGCTGTGATCTGTGAGCTGCTCTGACAGCTGGTGCTTAAAGCTCGTGAGGGAGATATGAGTCTCCAGCTTCAGAGATTTTTGTAGTTCGTTCCAGTCATTGGCAGCAGAGAACTGGAAGGAGAGGCGGCCGAAGGAGGAATTGGCTTATGGGGTGACCAGTGAAATATACCTGCTGGAGCGTGTGCTACGGGTGGGTTTTGCAATAGTGACCAGTGAGCTGAGATAAGGCGGGGCTTTACCTATCAGAGACTTGTAGATGACCTAGAGCCAGTGTGTTTGGTGACGAGTATGAAGCGAGGGCCAACCAACGAGAGCGTACAAGTCGCAGTGGTGGGTAGTATAGGGGCTTTAGTGACAAAACGGATGGCACTGTGATAGACTGCATCCAATTTGTTGAGTAGAGTGATGGAGGCTATTTTGTAAATGACATCGTCGAGGATCGGTAGGATGGTCAGTTTTAGGACGGTATGCTTGGCAGCATGGGTGAAGGATGCTTTGTTTGCGAAATAGGAAGCTGATTCTAGATTTAATTTTGGATTGGAGATGCTTAATGTGAGTCTGGAAGGAGAGTTTACAGTCTAACTAGACACTCAGATATTTGTAGTTGTCCACATATTCTAAGTCAGAGCCGTCCAGAGTAGTGATGTTGGACAGGCGAGCAGGTGTTGGCAGCGAACGGTTGAAGAGCATGCATTTAGTTTTACTTGTATTTAAGAGCAGTTGGAGGCCACGGAAGGAGAGTTGTATGGCATTGAAGCTCGTCTGGAGGTTAGTTAACACAGTGTCCAAAGAAGGGCCAGAAGTATACAGAATGGTGTCGGCTTGGTAGAGGTGGATCAGAGAATCACCAGCAGCAAGAGCGACATCATTGAGGTATACAGAGAAGAGAGTTGGCCTGAGAATTGAACCCTGTGGCACCCCCATAGAGACTGCCAGAGGTCCGGACAACAGGCCCTCCGATTGACACACTGAACTCTATCAGAGAAGTAGTTGGTGAACCAGGCGAGGCAGTCATTTGAGAAACCAAAGCTGTTGAGTCTGCCGATGAGGATGTGGTGATTGACAGAGTCAAAAGCCTTGGCCAGGTCAATGAATACGGCTGCACCGTAATGTCTCTTATTGATGGCGGTTATGATATCGTTTAGGACCTTGAGCGTGGCTGAGGTGCAGATCTTTCAGAACATCAGCTATCTGGATTTGGGAGAAGGAGAAATGGGGGAGGCTTCGGGCGAGTTGCTTTTGGGGGTGGATTACTGTTGATCGGGGTAGCCAGGTGGAAAGCATGGCCAGCCGTAGAAAAATGTTTTATTGAAATTCTCAATTATCGTGTATTTATCAGTGGTGACAGTGTTTCCTATTCTCAGTGCAGTAGGCAGCTGGGAGGAGGTGCTCTTATTCTCCATGGACTTTACAGTGTCCCAGAACATATTTGAGTTTGTGCTACAGGAAGCAATTTTCTGCTTGGAAAAAAGCTAGCCTTGGCTTTTCTAACTGCCTGTGTATATTGGTACGGCTAAAGGCTATCAGAACTGGTCGTCTAGTACGTTCAGAACAGAGTGTAAAAGGAGCAGGTTTCTGGGCGCGATAGAATAGATTCAAGGCATAATGTACAGACAAAGGTATGGTAGGATGTGAATACAGTGGAGGTAAACAAAGAAAAAGCTAGCCTTAGCTCTCCCAACTGCCTGTATATGCAGAACGCTGCTGGATGTTTTTGTGCTGGTCAAGGACATAGTCAAAGCTTTTTAAGTTTGGGTCAGTCACAGTGGTCAGGTATTCTGCCTGTTAATGGGCCAAATAGCATTCTAGTTTGCTCTGTTTTTGTTTTTGTTATTTCTTTCCAATGTGTCAAGTATTGTATTTTACTTTTCTCATGCGTTGGTTGGGTGTAATTGTGTTGTTGTCCTGGGTCTCTGTGGGGTCTGTATGTGTTTGTGAACACAGCCCCAGGACCTGTCTGTTTGTCTCTGTGTCTGTCTGTTGTAATTAGGCTAACCTCTGTATTGTAATAACCCTAACCTCTGTGTCCCTGCAGTGCTGCGGGTCCTCTGCCTAGGCATGGAGTGGCGTTGGCTGCAGACTGGATGACAGGGTCTTCAGGGAGAGCCGAGGCGCGTCCCCCTGCACAGACACCCAACTCCCTAACTGACCACCGCTGACCCGTCACCACGGTGACTGACACCGAAGTACAGCCTCACCCCTGCAACCACAGCAGAATCCCCCCCCCCTTTTCCTCATCCCCCTCTATCTGGACTCTCCTTACCCCCTCCTCCTTTCCTGACCCCTCCCCTTCCTCCTCCTTTCCTGACCCCTCCCCTTCCTCCTCCTTTCCTGACCCCCCCCCCCTTCCTCCTCCTTTCCTGACCCCCCCCCCCTTCCTCCTCCTTTCCTGACCCCCCCCCCTTCCTCCTCCTTTCCTGACCCCCCCCCCCTTCCTCCTCCTTTCCTGACCCCCCCCCTTCCTCCTCCTTTCCTGACCCCCCCCCCTTCCTCCTCCTCCTTTCCTGACCCTCCTCTCCTGAACCCTCTCTCAACCCCTTCCTTCTCTCCTACCCTGTAGTTCATGTGCCAGGGCCTCTCTCCCCCTCTTTTCTGAACCCTGATCTCATCCTTGACCCCTTTGGTCAGGATGAGCTGGCTGAGCCGGCTGACCCCTCGAGGTCCGGGGGGCAGGTCCAGTAGGAACGTGGCTCCCTCCAGTCCCTGTACTGCTGACCCAGAGACCTGCCTCATGGTGTTTGAGAATCACTGGAGACAGGTGAGACTTCGAACACTCAAATCTGTACTAATTTATGGACTGGTTTAGACCTGGGATACCAGATGGGTGCAATTTTAATTATCAGTTAGAACAGAAAACCAGCATTAGTCTGGACTTCCAGGGTAGGATTTGAATACCCCTGCTCTAGCTACAGTATATCTACATCTCTGTATATGCATCTCAGGGCAAGAGGCATCAGTACAGTCCCTGGTTCGAATCCAGGCGGTATCACATCCGTCCGTGATTGGAAGTCCTATAGGGCGGCGCAATTGTCCCAGTGTTGTTCTGGTTGGCCCCGGGGTAGGCCGTCATCGAAAATAAGAATTTGTTCTTAACTGACTTGTCTAGTTAAATGAAAGTTGAATAAAGGTTAAATAAAAGTTCAATTAAAGAAATGTAATTAAAATCCACCTACACATAGTCTAAACACAAGACGCGTTCGAACGCACGTTGCCAAGACGCATTCACGCCGCGTTGCCGAGACGCGTTCGAGCGCACGTTACCGAGACGCGTTCGAGCGCCGTTCACGTATGACTAAGTCACTTTGGATAGAAGCTTCTGCTAAATGACAAACACACGACATGACGTACACCTGCTCGTTGAACACCTCATTCCAAAATCATGGGATTTAATATGGAGTTGGTTCCCCCTTTGCTGCTATAACAGCTTCCACTTGATGTTGGCACATTTGCTGCAGGGACTTGCTTCCATTCAGCCATGAGCATTAGTAAGGTCGGGCAC
This sequence comes from Salvelinus fontinalis, assembly GCF_029448725.1. Taxonomy (NCBI): domain Eukaryota; kingdom Metazoa; phylum Chordata; class Actinopteri; order Salmoniformes; family Salmonidae; genus Salvelinus; species Salvelinus fontinalis. The sequence continues at coordinate 40,297,157 of NC_074683.1, forward strand.
TGATGTTTTCGGCGATTAGGCCTGGCTCGCAGTTGGCGTACCAATTCATCCCAAAGGTGTTCGATAGGGTTGAGGTCAGGGCTCTGCTGGCCACTCAAGTTCTTCCACACCGATCTTGACAAACTATTTCTGTATAAACTTCGCTTTGTGCACGGGGGCATTGTCACGCTGAAACAGGAAAGGACCTTTCCCAAACTCTTGCCACAAAGTCTAGAATGTCATTGTAAGCTGTAGCGTTAAGATTTCCCTTCACTGGATCTAAGGGGCCTGAACCATGAAAACAGCCCCAGACCAGTTTTCCTCCACCAAACTTTACAGTTGGCACTATGCATTGGGGGAGGTAGCGTTCTCCTGGCATCCGTCAAACCCAGATTTGTCCGTCGGACTACCAGATGGTAAAGTGTGATTCATTACTCCAGAGAGTGCGTTTCCACTGCTACAGAGTCCAATGGTGGCGAGCTTTACACCACTCGAGCCAATGCTTGGCATTGCGCATGATCATCTTAGGGTTGTGTGCGGTTCCTCTGCCATGGAAACCCATTTCATGAAGTTCCTGAAGCACAGTTCTTGTGCTGACGTTGCAGTTTGTGAACTTTAGTAGTGAGTGTTGCAACTGAGGACAGAGGATTTTTTTCTCGCTACACGCTGGAGCACTTGGCCTTCCAGTTCTGTGAGCTTGTACGGCCTACCACTTAGCGGCTGAGTCGTTGTTGCTCCTCAACGTTTCTATTTCACAACAACAGCCCTTACAGTTGACCGGGGCAGCTCTAGCCTCGCAGAAATATGACAACCTGACTTGTTGGAAAGGTGGCATCTTATGACAGTGCCACTTTGAAAGTCACTGAGCTCTTCAGTACAGGCCATTCTACGGCCAATGTTTGTCTATGGAGATTGCATGGCTGTGTGCTCAATTTTATACACCTGTCAGCAACGGGTGTGGCTGAAATAGCCAGATCCAGTTATTTTGAAGGGGTGTCCTCAGACTTTTGTGTATACATAGTGTATATTGATAGATACACATTTGAAATCTGCCAACAGGAAGCTCTTACATCATAATGCGACACTCTGCCTGCCAGACAGCCTGTACAGGAAGTAATAAGGCTACGGTTGACCCTGTCAAAGCTGTTGCTCTCTCCTCTCTCTGCCTCTCTCTCTCATTAACTCTGCTCTCTCTCCCCTCTCTCTGCCTCTCTCTCTCATTAACTGTTCTCTCTTTCTCCCCTCTCCCAGCGCTGAGCTGACTAGGGCTTTTAGCTTAATGTGTGTAGGGGGAGGGTTATTATGTGTATGGAGAGTGGATGCACTTTCCATGTCTTTCAGCCTTTATTGTATGTGGGGATCAGTTGAAGTGCCTGGATAGTGTGTGTGCCTGCCTGTCAAGGCTGGACCAGTCTGTCAACCGTTATCAGCTCCCATCAGTAGAGTATTGATCATCCCTTTTAGTCTTTAACTGCCGGTCACGTCATGCCAACAGAGGCTATTTTGTTACCAGCAGAAGCAGCATCTCAAGGTCTCTACTGGCCCGTCACTGTCGGCGTCTCGAGGTCTCTACTGACCCGTCACTGTCGGCGTCTCGAGGTCTCTACCGACCCGTCACTGTCGGCGTCTCGAGGTCTCTACCGACCCGCCACTGTCGGCGTCTCGAGGTCTCTACCGACCCGTCACTGTCGGCGTCTCGAGGTCTCTACCGACCCGTCACTGTCGGCGTCTCGAGGTCTCTACCGACCCGTCACTGTCGGCGTCTCGAGGTCTCTACCGACCCGTCACTGTCGGCGTCTCGAGGTCTCTACCGACCCGTCACTGTCGGCGTCTCGAGGTCTCTACCGACCCGTCACTGTCGGCGTCTCGAGGTCTCTACCGACCCGTCACTGTCGGCGTCTCGAGGTCTCTACCGACCCGTCACTGTCGGCGTCTCGAGGTCTCTACCGACCCGTCACTGTCGGCGTCTCGAGGTCTCTACCGACCCGTCACTGTCGGCGTCTCGAGGTCTCTACCGACCCGTCACTGTCGGCGTCTCGAGGTCTCTACCGACCCGTCACTGTCGGCGTCTCGAGGTCTCTACCGACCCGTCACTGTCGGCGTCTCGAGGTCTCTACCGACCCGTCTCTGTCGGTCGTCTCGAGGTCTCTACCGACCCGTCACTGTCGGCGTCTCGAGGCCTCTACCGACCCGTCACTGTCGGCGTCTCGAGGCCTCTACCGACCCGTCACTGTCGGCGTCTCGAGGCCTCTACCGACCCGTCACTGTCGGCGTCTCGAGGCCTCTACCGACCCGTCACTGTCGGCGTCTCGAGGCCTCTACCGACCCGTCACTGTCGGCGTCTCGAGGCCTCTACCGACCCGTCGGCGTCTCGAGGCCTCTACCGACCCGTCGGCGTCTCGAGGCCTCTACCGACCCGTCGGCGTCTCGAGGTCTCTACCGACCCGTCGGCGTCTCGAGGTCTCTACCGACCCGTCGGCGTCTCGAGGTCTCTACCGACCCGTCGGCGTCTCGAGGTCTCTACCGACCCGTCGGCGTCTCGAGGTCTCTACCGACCCGTCGGCGTCTCGAGGTCTCTACCGACCCGTCATCACTGAGGGAATATGATTTATTTGGGTAAAAACACATGCAGCAGGATGTACATTGTATTTCCAGAGGATAAAAGATAAAATGACTTGGCCTCTGGTGTCCAGGTGGTATTTATAATTTATTTGCAGATGATCAGATCAAGGAACATCTCAGAAACCACATAAATATATATATAATATAAACCTTCCAATCCTCTGAGGTGTGAATTGCGATCTCCAAATGTAACGCCCTGGAACGCGCCCCACCCTCTGTGCTGCAGCATCAGATTAGAAGGGTGGCTTTCCACTGAGGACAGCAGTCTACTGTAATACCGCCAGGCCCAAGACCATAGGCACGCAACACACTGGCTGTGTGCCAAATGGCACCCTACTCTCTCTATAGTGGCCTACTTTTGATCAGAGGCCTATGGTCTAAAGTATAGGGAATATAAGTATATAGGGAATAGGGTGCCATTTGTGATGCAGACCTCTAGAGGGCAGAGCAACCCGACAAAGGTTAAACTTATTTTTAAAAAAATTTATTTTTTATTTTTAAGTAAGCTTTTTTATTTAATGAGGCAAGTCGGTTAAGAACAAATCATTATTTATATTGACAGCCTACCCCGGCCAAACCCGGTTGACGCTGGGCCAATTGTGCGCCGCCCTATGGGACTCCCAATCATGGCCGGTTGTGATACGGCCTGGAATCGAACCAGGGTCTGTAGTGATGCCTCAAGCACTGAGATGCAGTGCCTTAGACAGCCGCGCCACTCAGGAGCCCCTATATATCTGTCCTGTTTCACTGCTTATACAAGTGGGTAACCTGTACGACTGTGCGATCAAAATATGTGTTTAGCATATCCCGAATCTCCCTCAGTCACCTTATGTGAGTGGGTTCACGGCCAGGGATCAGCCATTATTGATGGTGACCCTGTAGCAATTAGGGTAGCTCTGTAGTTAGTTAATGTTAGCATAGAGGTAGCTCTATAGGTAGTTAATGTTAGCATAGAGGGAGCTCTGTAGTTAGTTAATGTTAGCATAGAGGTAGCTCTATAGGTAGTTAATGTTAGCATAGAGGTAGCACTTCCATGCTAGTGATAATCATCACGTTCTCTGCTGCTGGCTGTTTTGACACTTTTTAGAAGCCACATTAATTGTAGGTATAGCAAGTTCTTACAGACAGTGGACGTTCTCAGGGATGAAATGTGCCCCGCAGATTGACCAGGAGACACCCAATTTGCCCGCCTCATTTTCACAAATGATTTGTCTTGCTTTATATACGTTTTTAATTTATCGCGTGACGCTGCCCACAAAGCGTTGTGTGGGAGTTAGAGCTGATTTGGAGATCGTCAAACCCAATTTGTAGAACAACGTTACAATATTATAACAATGAATTTAAGAGTTTGTTATTAGGGAATGTTTTCTTGGAGTGCTCGAAGCTACTATTATATGTGTGGCTGGCATTAAGAAATAGTTGTGACAATGACTTTTAACACCAGAAGGAAGTTTCCCCCCCCCTACTAACCCTCCAACACCACATCCAGAAACACCTGGACCGACCAGGACCGACCCTGCATAGCTTGTGACAAACCAGCAGTGGGATGCAGGGTGCTATGTTGCTTTATTAAATGTGCCGGGGGAAAAATACAGACAGAGGTGTTTGAGCACAATCATGTTATTATTGAAAATGTTTAAATGAAAAACCTATTTATTTAGTAATTTTTTTTATTTTTTTGCACATTTCAAAATGATTTCCTTTTTGTAATACACTGCTCAAAAAAATAAAGGGAACACTTAAACAACACAATGTAACTCCAAGTCAATCACACTTCTGTGAAATCAAACTGTCCACTTAGGAAGCAACACTGATTGACAATAAATTTCACATGCTGTTGTGCAAATGGAATAGACAAAAGGTGGAATTTATAGGCAATTAGCAAGACACCCCCCAAAACAGGAGTGATTCTGCAGGTGGTGACCACAGACCACTTCTCAGTTCCTATGCTTCCTGGCTGATGTTTTGGTCACTTTTGAATGCTGGCGGTGCTCTCACTCTAGTGGTAGCATGATACGGAGTCTACAACCCACACAAGTGTCTCAGGTAGTGCAGTTCATCCAGGATGACACATCAATGCGAGCTGTGGCAAAAAGGTTTGCTGTGTCTGTCAGCGTAGTGTCCAGAGCATGGAGACGCTACCAGGAGACAGGCCAGTACATCAGGAGACGTGGAGGAGGCCGTAGGAGGGCAACAACCAAGCAGCAGGACCGCTACCTCCGCCTTTGTGCAAGGAGGTGCACTGCCAGAGCCCTGCAAAATGACCTCCAGCAGGCCACAAATGTGCATGTGTCAGCATATGGTCTCACAAGGGGTCTGAGGATCTCATCTCGGTACCTATTGGCAGTCAGGCTACCTCTGGCGAGCACATGGAGGGCTGTGCGGCCCCACAAAGAAATGCCACCCCACACCATGACTGACCCATCGCCAAACCGGTCATGCTGGAGGATGTTGCAGGTAGCAGAACGTTCTCCACGGCGTCTCCAGACTCTGTCACGTCTGTCACGTGCTCATGTGCTCAGTGTGAACCTGCTTTCATCTGTGAAGAGCACAGGGCGCCAGTGGCGAATTTGCCAATCTTGGTGTTCTCTGGCAAATGCCAAACGTCCTGCACGGTGTTGGGCTGTAAGCACAACCCCCAACTGTGGACGTCGGGCCCTCATACCACCCTCATGGATTCTGTTTCTGACCGTTTGAGCAGACACATGCACATTTGTGGCCTGCTGGAGGTCATTTTGCAGGGCTCTGGCAGTGCTCCACCTGCTCCTCCTTGCACAAAGGCGGAGGTAGCGGTCCTGCTGCTGGGTTGTTGCCCTCCTACGGCCTCCTCCACGTCTCCTGATGTACTGGCCTGTCTCCTGTTAGCGCCTCCATGCTCTGGACACTACGCTGACAGACACAGCAAACCTTTTTGCCACAGCTCGCATTGATGTGTCATTCTGGATGAACTGCACTACCTGAGACACTTGTGTGGGTTGTAGACTCCGTATCATGCTACCACTAGAGTGAGAGCACCGCCAGCATTCAAAAGTGACCAAAACATCAGCCAGGAAGCATAGGAACTGAGAAGTGGTGTGTGGTCACCACCTGCAGAATCACTCCTGTTTTGGGGGGTGTCTTGCTAATTGCCTATAATTTCCACCTTTTGTCTATTCCATTTGCACAACAGCATGTGAAATTTATTGTCAATCAGTGTTGCTTCCTAAGTGGACAGTTTGATTTCACAGAAGTGTGATTGACTTGGAGTTACATTGTGTTGTTTAAGTGTTCCCTTTATTTTTTTGAGCAGTGTATATATTTTTTGCTCCATTTGGGTTTACGTTTTTGCTTTCAATATCATCATTTTTAATACTAAGAATTTTGTTCTCGACTTCAGAAGTTTTGCTTGATCTTAATGGCACCAAAGTAACTCAATACGAGCTTCCTGCTAAGCAGCACATCAATGAGTCAACAACAGACGCTCATGGTAACTCAATCTCACACACTTGGGGTTTCACACACACAACACTGTGTGTTTTGTCAATTAGATTTTTTGTTGTTGTAAATTTCACTATGTGAACAAGTCTCAGAAGTTGATTGGTTGATGCCCAATGCAGGTACTAATTTGTGATGCATGTGACATCCAGCCAACTCACAGGACACTGAGGATAAAAAAACATCTCTCTCCCTCCTCTACAGGTGTCCTGGGTGCTGGAACAGCGGGATCCGTCAAGCTCTAGTGATGACCTCACCGCGGTGCGGAACCACACCGACCAGATGCTGTGCCTCTTGGCCGAGGAGCGACCGGGGGAGTGTGAGGGACCCTCCGGGGCGGTAACGTCCGGTAACGTCCCCCCCATTGGCCCCATCCTGGACCTGGTGGTGTCTGAGAACGTCCTGGAGCGTGTGGTGCAGTGGCACCTGAGGCGCGGCCTGGACCCCGACAGCCAGGGGGCGCTACTCAAGCTGTTTGAGATGCTGATAGGCCAGTCTCAGCAGCCCTTGCTCCAACACAAGGCGGTGCTGCAACCTCTACTGGGTCTGCTGGGGGCCTGTGCTGAGCCCCAGCTGGGCTGCCCTCCCCCTCTGGAGAACAGCCTCGTGCTGCTGCTCAACCAGGTGGGTGGAACAGATTGGTTGATTGTTATTGGGGGAAAAGATGCTCTGAGCACAACTCAGAGGATAACACCTGAAAGCAATTCCACTTGTTTCCAACGTGGTCCCTGATGGAATACACAGAAGGCAGACAAAAGAAAATTAAAAACAGTGCAAAGGAAAATAAACATTGTGGCTCAATGGAGGCGTGGCTGACATGAGATGGTTGGAGGCGTGGGTGGCATGAGATGGTTGTAGGCGTGGGTGGCATGAGATGGTTGGAGGCGTGGGTGGCATGAGATGGTTGGAGGCGTGGGTGGCATGAGATGGTTGGAGGCGTGGGTGGCATGAGATGGTTGGAGGCGTGGGTGGCATGAGATGGTTGTAGGCGTGGGTGGCATGAGATGGTTGGAGGCGTGGGTGGCATGAGATGGTTGGAGGCGTGGGTGGCATGAGATGGTTGGAGGCTTGGGTGGCATGAGATGGTTGGAGGCTTGGGTGGCATGAGATGGTTGGAGGCGTGGGTGGCATGAGATGGTTGGAGGCGTGGGTGGCATGAGATGGTTGGAGGCGTGGGTGGCATGAGATGGTTGGAGGCGTGGGTGGCATGAGATGGTTGGAGGCGTGGCTGACATGAGATGGTTGGAGGCGTGGCTGACATGAGATGGTTGGAGGCGTGGTTGACATGAGATGGGTGACATGAGATGGTTGGAGGCGTGGCTGGCGTGAGATGGTTGGAGGCGTGGCTGGCGTGAGATGGTTGGAGGCGTGGCTGGCGTGAGATGGTTGGATGCGTGGCTGGCGTGAGATGGTTGGAGGCGTGGCTGGCGTGAGATGGTTGGAGGCGTGGCTGGCGTGAGATGGTTGGAGGCGTGGCTGGCGTGAGATGGTTGGAGGCGTGGCTGGCGTGAGATGGTTGGAGGCGTGGCTGACGTGAGATGGTTGGAGGCGTGGCTGACGTGAGATGGTTGGAGGCGTGGCTGACGTGAGATGGTTGGAGGCGTGGCTGGCGTGAGATGGTTGGAGGCGTGGCTGACGTGAGATGGTTGGAGGCGTGGCTGACGTGAGATGGTTGGAGGCGTGGCTGACGTGAGATGGTTGGAGGCGTGGCTGACGTGAGATGGTTGGAGGCGTGGCTGACGTGAGATGGTTGGAGGCGTGGCTGACGTGAGATGGTTGGAGGCGTGGCTGACGTGAGATGGTTGGAGGCGTGGCTGACGTGAGATGGTTGGAGGCGTGGCTGACGTGAGATGGTTGGAGGCGTGGCTGACGTGAGATGGTTGGAGGCGTGGCTGACGTGAGATGGTTGGAGGCGTGGCTGACGTGAGATGGTTGGAGGCGTGGCTGACGTGAGATGGTTGGAGGCGTGGCTGACGTGAGATGGTTGGAGGCGTGGCTGACGTGAGATGGTTGGAGGCGTGGCTGACGTGAGATGGTTGGAGGCGTGGCTGACGTGAGATGGTTGGAGGCGTGGCTGACGTGAGATGGTTGGAGGCGTGGCTGACGTGAGATGGTTGGAGGCTTGGGTGGCGTGAGATGGTTGGAGGCTTGGGTGGCGTGAGATGGTTGGAGGCGTGGGTGGCGTGAGATGGTTGGAGGCGTGGCTGACGTGAGATGGTTGGAGGCGTGGCTGACGTGAGATGGTTGGAGGCGTGGTTGACGTGAGATGGGTGACGTGAGATGGTTGGAGGCGTGGCTGGCGTGAGATGGTTGGAGGCGTGGCTGGCGTGAGATGGTTGGAGGCGTGGCTGGCGTGAGATGGTTGGAGGCGTGGCTGGCGTGAGATGGTTGGAGGCGTGGCTGGCGTGAGATGGTTGGAGGCGTGGCTGGCGTGAGATGGTTGGAGGCGTGGCTGGCGTGAGATGGTTGGAGGCGTGGCTGGCGTGAGATGGTTGGAGGCGTGGCTGGCGTGAGATGGTTGGAGGCGTGGCTGACGTGAGATGGTTGGAGGCGTGGCTGGCGTGAGATGGTTGGAGGCGTGGCTGGCGTGAGATGGTTGGAGGCGTGGCTGGCGTGAGGTGGTTGGAGGCGTGGCTGGCGTGAGGTGGTTGGAGGCGTGGCTGGCGTGAGGTGGTTGGAGGCGTGGCTGGCGTGAGGTGGTTGGAGGCGTGGCTGGTGTGAGGTGGTTGGAGGCGTGGCTGGCGTGAGGTGGTTGGAGGCGTGGCTGGCGTGAGGTGGTTGGAGGCGTGGCTGGCGTGAGGTGGTTGGAGGCGTGGCTGGCGTGAGGTGGTTGGAGGCGTGGCTGGCGTGAGGTGGTTGGAGGCGTGGCTGGCGTGAGGTGGTTGGAGGCGTGGCTGGCGTGAGGTGGTTGGAGGCGTGGCTGGCGTGAGGTGGTTGGAGGCGTGGCTATCGTGAGGTGGTTGGAGGCGTGGCTATCGTGAGGTGGTTGGAGGCGTGGCTGACATGAGATGGTTGGAGGCGTGGCTGACATGAGATGGTTGGTGGCGTGGCTGACATGAGATGGTTGGTGGCATGAGATGGTTGGGTGGCATGAGGCGTGGGTGGCATGAGGTGGTTGCAGGTGTGGGTGGCATGAGGTGGTTGGAGGCGTGGGTGACATGAGATGGTTGGAGGCGTGGGTGGCATGAGGTTGTTGCAGGCGTGGGTGGCTACTGTTGAGCTGTTAAACCTTTTGTAATTCATATAATGTTAGCCCTTTTCATTGTTTCACGTCGTTTTGTGTGTGTTTTATGTTTCACGAAAATAAAAAATATATTGTGATCTCAACATCACCAGATCTGTGTGTCGATGGCGCGTGCTCCTGCTGTGTTGGAGCTGTTGTTCAGGACGGCCCCGGTGCAACACGGTCCTACCAACCTGCTCATCTTCTCCCTGCTGGTTCCCTTCATCCACCGTGACGGAGCCATCGGACAGCAGGCCCGCGACGCCCTCCTCCTCGTCATGGCAACCTCCGCCAGCAACCAGGGAGTGGCACGCTACATTGCAGAGAACTCCTACTTCTGCCCGGTGAGGGATTTATTTAATGTATTTATATTTAACTTTTATTTAGGCAGTAGTCCCATTGAGACCAAGGTCTCTTTTTCAAGGGAGCCCTGCATTACAACAGCAGAAAGCAATTACACGTGAAAAGTTAGACACAAACTGAACTAATGGGGGTAAGGGTGGTATGGGACATGGCTCTTTCTGTTCTTTCGCTGTTGGTGTGAAGAATACCTTAGTTCTGGATTATCCTGATTTCAGTGTGACAGAATTATCAGGAAAACCCATAGCAAGAACAAATACGTTAACATGTTTTAACTAGGGATGCACGATCTATCGGTGAACATATCGGAATCGGACGAAATTAGCTAAAAATGCCAACGTCGATATCGGCCCGATGTCTAGTTTAACGGCGATGTGGAAAAACCGGGGTGTCAAAGTTGGCGTGCATACCTATATAACGTAGGTAACATGACGTAAATGAAGCCACGTAAAAAATGTTGCGCTACACCTGCAACACAGCATTCCTAAACTAGCCCACAATGTCTGCTGTGTGGATCGAGCAGACAACAAGTCCAGCAGTAATGTCTGCTGTGTGGATCGAGCAGACAACAAGTCCAGCAGCAATGTCTGCTGTGTGGATCGAGGTTGGCTCTGTAATGACTGGTTAGGGTCTGTAATGGCTGGTTAGGGTTGCTGTGTGGATGTGTGGTCTGCTGTGTGGATCGAGCAGTCAACAAGTCCAGCAGTCATTTGAAAGAGTCAGAACATTTCAGCGAGACAACTCAAAGGTGAAATCCGCTAATGCCAAGATAATGGGAATTCATTACCCTCGACAATCAACCGTTCTCTGTCGTGGGTGATGTCGGCTTTCGCCAACTGGTTGATCACCGTTACACACTACCAAGTGCGCTATTTTTCAGATGTTGCCCTACCGGAGATACACAGTAATAGCGTAACTGCTATTAGTTTCAACGACATACTATGGAACGCCGTTTGGGTCTTTGCGTGTCAAAAAAGATACAGTAGCACTGTCAAAGATGTACAAAAAATAGTCTGCAAACACCGCCCACGACTTCACTAACAAAGTGCTTACATGTTTAAACCCATGATTCAGTATTGCCTCCACTAACTTTCTCTCTGTGGGTTTGTGGACTGCTTGTATCTCACTAAGGATCTGGAACGACTGTCTGTTTCCCCCCTGGCGGACACATGTTGATCCCCCGGTGATGATGATGATGATGATGATGATGATGGTGTATCTAGTGTATTTAGACTTTTAAACCAATACCAGGTTTTAGTATCACAATACTCAATACCGAAACGATACCATGACAAAAGACAGCGGGAAACAAAGAAAGCTTTTCAAGGATATATATATATTATATATATATACACTGCTCAAAAAAATAAAGGGAACACTAAAATAACACATCCTAGATCTGAATGAATGAAATATTCTTATTAAATACTTTTTTCTTTATATAGTTGAATGTGCTGACAACAAAATCACACAAAAATTATCAATGGAAATCAAATGTATTAACCCATGGAGGTCTGGATTTGGAGTCACACTCAAAATGAAAGTGGAAAACCACACTACAGGCTGATCCAACTTTGATGTAGTGTCCTTAGAACAAGTCAAAATGAGGCTCAGTAGTGTGTGTGGCCTCCACGTGCCTGTTTGACCTCCCTACAACGCCTGGGCATGCTCCTGATGAGGTGGCGGATGGTCTCCTGAGGGATCTCCTCCCAGAGCTGGACTAAAGCATCCGCCAACTCCTGGACAGTCTGTGGTGCAACGTGGCGTTGGTGGATGGAGCGAGACATGATGTCCCGGATGTGCTCAATTGGATTCAGGTCTGGGGAACGGGCGGGCCAGTCCATAGCATCAATGCCTTCCTCTTGCAGGAACTGCTGACACACTCCAGACACGAGGTCTAGCATTGTTTTGCATTAGGAGGAACCCAGGGCCAACCGCACCAGCATATGGTCTCACAAGGGGTCTGAGGATCTCATCTCGGTACCTAATGGCAGTCAGGCTACCTCTGGCGAGCACATGGAGGGCTGTGCGGACCCCCAAAGAAATGCCACCCCACACCATGACTGACCCACCGCCAAACCGGTCATGCTGGAGGATGTTGCAGGCAGCAGAACGTTCTCCACGGCGTCTCCAGACTCTGTCACATGTGCTCAGTGTGAACCTGCTTTCGTCTGTGAAGAGCACAGGGCGCCAGTGGCGAATTTGCCAATCTTGGTGTTCTCTGGCAAATGCCAAACGTCCTGCACGGTGTTGGGCTGTAAGCACAACCCCCACCTGTGAACGTCGGGCCCTCATACCACCCTCATGGAGTCTGTTTCTGACCGTTTGAGCAGACACATGCACATTTGTGGCCTGCTGGAGGTCATTTTGCAGGGCTCTGGCAGTGCTCCTCCTTGCACAAAGGCGGAGGTAGCGGTCCTGCTGCTGGGTTGTTGCCCTCCTACGGCCTCCTCCACGTCTCCTGATGTACTGGCCTGTCTCCTGGTAGCGTCTCCATGCTCTGGACACTACGCTGACAGACACAGCAAACTTTTTTGCCACAGCTCGCATTGATGTGCCATCCTGGATGAGCTGCACTACCTGATCCACTTGTGCGGGTTGTAGACTCTCTCATGCTACCACTAGAGTGAAAGCACCGCCAGCATTCAAAAGTGACCAAAACATCAGCCAGGAAGCATAGGAACTGAGAAGTGGTCTGTGGTCACCACCTGCAGAACCACTCCTTTATTGGGGGTGTCTTGCTAATTGCCTATAATTTCCACCTTTTGTCTATTCCATCTGCACAACAGCATGTGAAATTTATTGTCAATCAGTGTTGCTTCCTAAGTGGACAGTTTGATTTCACAGAAGTGTGATTGACTTGGAGTTACATTGTGTTGTTTAAGTGTTCCCTTTATTTTTTTGAGCAGTGTATATATAAAATTCGGGAATGTATTCTTTTTAAAGGACCACGTAGACATTTAGGAGCACAATGAAAGTTTGAGTTGTTTCAATGATGGTGATAATAAAGGACCAAAAGACCATGAATAAATGTTTTTGGAGTGTTCCATGCTCAATCAAGTACACTCAAATATTTGAGTCACGTAGGTGAGTCAAAAAATTTCTGCTGCCCCTTGAAAGGGTGGATGGGTAACTGGGCACTCACGTGGGTGTCTGGGGAGGGGGGGATTTAAGAGATCTCTTTGCTAGCAGTTACTTGCAATTTCAAAACGCAACCTAGTGTGTGATTTTAAAATGTAGGTAGCCATGAAACACTAGGACAAAGTCACACTTCAGTAGACTTCTGGGTTCATTTGACCCAACTTCTGTGCCTGTGTGCATCTGGAAATGAGTCTTTCGGCACTTCACTCACAGTGCACTACTCCCCGGGCACTAATGTAGAGGAAAGAGATGAGTAGGGATGGTGCCAGGTTTCCTCCAGACGTGACGCTTGGCAATCAGGCCCAAAGAGTTCATTCTTGGTTTCATCAGACCAGATAATCTTGTTTCTCATGGTCTGAGAGTCCTTTTTAAGTGCCTTTTTTTTCAACTGCAAGTGGGCTGTCGTGCCTTTTAATGAGGAGTAGGTTCTGTCTGGCCACTCTACCATAAAGGCCTGATTGGTGCAATTCTGCAAGGCTCTCCGATCTCCACAGAGGAACTCTGGAACTCTGTCAGAGTGACCATCGGGTTCTTCATGACCAAGGCTCTCCTCTCTCACAATTGTTGAGTTTGGACAGGCGGCCAGCTCTAGGAAGAGTCTTGGTGGTTCTAAACTTCTACCATTTTAAGAATGATGGAGGCCACTGTGTTCTTGGGGTGGCCTTCAATGCTGCAGAATTGCTAAATGACATAATTATTATTATTTACATTTGACATTTTAGTAATTTACTAAATCTACCTCTATGCTTATCCAGAGCGACTTATTGAGTGGATATATTGTTTTGTACTGGTTCCCCGTGGGAATCGAACTGAGTCACACGGGACCATTATTATATTGTCTATACTACAGTCAGTAGCCTAATCCATGTGAAAGCAACACAGACATGTTTGTTGGCCTGCTCCCTGCTGTTTCATTACAATATGTTTAGTCTACAAATGTTTATTGAAATAACATTTGCACAATGAGCACTTGTCTGTCAAATACGTCCTTACAGTTGCTGGTTTGCTAGCTAGCGATTTTTTTGTTGTTGTTGCCATATTAGTATAGACAGGACATTGGTCAAAACAACAGGTATCAATAACGAGCTGAAAACGATTAACCTCCGATTCCCCACTATGCAGCTTCTTTTCATTGTTGCTCATAACAACACACACTTTCCAGCCACATCGACGTGCACATCTTTTCCGTTACACTGACAGCCAACCCATCTATAATTTAATGGACATATTTTGTTAGGTTTGATACATTTTTCGTTAGGACAAATCAAGTCCGACATTTTTTTTAAGTGGGAATGAACAACTTTTAGAAGCCCTTTTTAAACCTCGAATAAACTACAAGTTTACATTTCCTGCTGTACAGGAAAATACTCATCAACAAAAGTGATGAAACGTAGATGTAGGATCTTCATTTCATCTCATTGTTTGGATTAGATTAAAGGGCAGGAAAGCATGAGTTTTCACTCACTAATGTAACAACAGTGTGGTCAAATACTTATTAGTTGTAGTCACGATCTGGTTGCCCACAAGTACATAGTTATGTTATGTTATTACATATATTTATTAAAGAATTTCTGGATATCTTCTAAACTACCCACAATGCACTATTTCTCTACTCTGTGCTACTGAGTTTGAGTGCTAGCTCAAGCTGGCTAACGTTAGCCACTAGCCATGCTAGCATGCAATTACATTCCAGACCAAGTGTTAGCGGTGATGAGCTACAATCCACCAATCTCAGGAAGTGTGATGTAAACAAGAAGCAGAAGCACCGGCAACAAGAAGCTCTGTAATGACTGGTTTAGGGTTGGCTCTGTAATGACTGGTTTAGGGTTGGCTCTGTAATGACTGGTTTAGGGTTGGCTCTGTAATGACTGGTTTAGGGTTGGCTCTGTAATGACTGGTTTAGGGTTGGCTCTGTAATGACTGGTTTAGGGTTGGCTCTAATGACTGGTTTAGGGTTGGCTTTGTAATGACTAGAGAGCTGCCCTGCAGTACACCACACTTTACATGTTTGACATTTGAGATTTTTTATTTTTTTTGTATAATTTTTCTTTTTTTGCTTGATAAACTTGGAGGGGCAAATGTAATATTTTGTAAATATTTTTGCTAAAAAAACTGACTGTAAAGAAATGCTGTCCACCGGACTGTCTGTGTTGGCTAGCTGCTCTCTAAGGGGCTGTGGCGTTATTAAACCAGTCAGGCATGACCAGATTAAACGGGGAACACATTTGCCTGTAGACACTGTCCTGAGACCTGTTTTCCAATGCATGTGTATATCTCCCAGAAAGGTAATCTTTCTACCTCCCTTAATTTGATCAGAAAATAGATCATTAATACATGGACTGTTAATATTCACCGCTGAATGTTTGTGATGTGCTGCTGATATGCCTGCTTTCCCTTATATTTGACACAGCCTTGTCAAAATGAATCTTTCGCCTCTTAATTCAGTCCTAAACATCCACTTACCTCTTCCCCCGTCCAGGTGCTGGCCACGGGCCTGAGTGCTCTCTACTCCTCCCTGCCCAGGAAGATAGAGGTACGGGGAGATGACTGGCACGCTCTGCGCAGGGAGGACTGGATGGGCGTGTCCTCCCTGGTGCTCTTCATGAACTCTCTGGAGTTCTGTAACGCTGTCATCCAGGTGGCTCACCCCCTGGTCCGCAGACAGCTGGTCGACTACGTTCACAACGGATTCCTGGTCCCTGTCATGGGACCCGCCCTACACAAGGTAGGGGGGGGGGGGGGGGGGGCTCTCTGATTGGCTAGCCTGAGCTGATTGAGTTTATTAAATAGTTAAAAGTAGTAGCTACTAGGCTGCTCCAGCCGGAGACAACGCTCAAAAACGTGATTTTTTTATTACTCTTCTCGTTAAAACATGTCATTTTGGCTGCCAGCGTCAGAATTGTTTCTTTTAATATTGAACATCTCCCCCCCCCCCCAGTCATCTGTAGATGAGATGATAGCCAGTACAGCCTACCTGGATCTGTTCCTACGCAGCGTCACGGAAACAGCTCTCCTCAAAACCTTCCTACGCTTCATCCTCATGCATCGCCATGACAACGACACCATCCTGGACACATTGCTAACTCGCATCAGCAGCAACTCAAGGGTCAGTACTATAGTATTGTGAGTGTACAGTACTGATGGTTCTCTGGGAGGGAGAAGTTGACATTTTCCAGTCATTTAGCAGACCATCTTATCTAAAGCCACTTATAGTTATAGTGTTCATCAAAAGGTAGCTAGGTGAGACAACCACATCCATATCAGTTGTCCTAAGTAAAATTTATTTTAAAAATGATGTAGGAAATGGGGACTGAAATGGGAGGGGCTTCTACACCTGCATTGCTTTGCTGTTTGGGGTTTTAGGCTGGGTTTCTGTACAGCACTTTGTGACATCGGCTGATGTAAGAAGGGCTTTATAAAATACATTTGATTTGATTGAACGCAGATATATATTGCAAGCACGTATTTGGCGTCCATCCTGTGACTCGTTCGCTCTCCACCCTGCAGCTAATGTTCTGGTGTCTGAGTCGGTTGCTCTCCTACAGCTGTCTAATGTTCTTTACGTTTCTCTCCTACAGCTGTCTAATGTTCTGTTGTTTCTCTCCTACAGCTGTCTAATGTCATGTTGTTTCTCTCCTACAGCTGTCTAATGTCATGCTGTTTCTCTCCTACAGCTGTCTAATGTTCTGCTGTTTCTCTCCTACAGCTGTCTAATGTTCTGCCGTTTCTCTCCTACAGCTGTCTGTCATGTTGTTTCTCTCCTACAGCTGTCTAATGTTCTTTACGTTTCTCTCCTACAGCTGTCTAATGTTCTCCATGTTTCTCTCCT
Organism: Salvelinus fontinalis; assembly: GCF_029448725.1. Taxonomy (NCBI): domain Eukaryota; kingdom Metazoa; phylum Chordata; class Actinopteri; order Salmoniformes; family Salmonidae; genus Salvelinus; species Salvelinus fontinalis. The sequence goes on from NC_074683.1 coordinate 40,313,785, forward strand.
ACAGCTGTCTAATGTCATGCTGTTTCTCTCCTACAGCTGTCTAATGTTCTGCTGTTTCTCTCCTACAGCTGTCTAATGTCATGCTGTTTCTCTCCTACAGCTGTCTAATGTTCTGCTGTTTCTCTCCTACAGCTGTCTAATGGCATGCTGTTTCTCTCCTACAGCTGTCTGGCATGCTGTTTCTCTCCTACAGCTGTCTGTCATGCTGTTTCTCTCCTACAGCTGTCTGTCATGCTGTTTCTCTCCTACAGCTGTCTGTCATGCTGTTTCTCTCCTACAGCTGTCTGTCATGCTGTTTCTCTCCTACAGCTGTCTGTCATGCTGTTTCTCTCCTACAGCTGTCTAATGTTCTGCTGTTTCTCTCCTACAGCTGTCTAATGGCATGCTGTTTCTCTCCTACAGCTGTCTGTCATGCTGTTTCTCTCCTACAGCTGTCTGTCATGCTGTTTCTCTCCTACAGCTGTCTGTCATGCTGTTTCTCTCCTACAGCTGTCTGTCATGCTGTTTCTCTCCTACAGCTGTCTGTCATGCTGTTTCTCTCCTACAGCTGTCTGTCATGCTGTTTCTCTCCTACAGCTGTCTGTCATGCTGTTTCTCTCCTACAGCTGTCTGTCATGCTGTTTCTCTCCTACAGCTGTCTGTCATGCTGTTTCTCTCCTACAGCTGTCTAATGTCATGCTGTTTCTCTCCTACAGCTGTCTAATGTCATGCTGTTTCTCTCCTACAGCTGTCTAATGTCATGTTGTTTCTCTCCTACAGCTGTCTAATGTCATGCCGTTTCTCTCCTACAGCTGTCTAATGTTCTGCCGTTTCTCTCCTACAGCTGTCTAATGTCATGTTGTTTCTCTCCTACAGCTGTCTAATGTCATGCTGTTTCTCTCCTACAGCTGTCTAATGTCATGTTGTTTCTCTCCTACAGCTGTCTAATGTCATGCTGTTTCTCTCCTACAGCTGTCTAATGTCATGTTGTTTCTCTCCTACAGCTGTCTAATGGCATGCTGTTTCTCTCCTACAGCTGTCTAATGTTCTGCTGTTTCTCTCCTACAGCTGTCTAATGTTCTGCTGTTTCTCTCCTACAGCTGTCTAATGTCATGCTGTTTCTCTCCTACAGCTGTCTAATGTCATGCTGTTTCTCTCCTACAGCTGTCTAATGTTCTCCATGTTTCTCTCCTACAGCTGTCTAATGTTCTCCATGTTTCTCTCCTATAGCTGTCTAATGTTCTGCTGTTTCTCTCCTACAGCTGTCTAATGTTCTGCCGTTTCTCTCCTACAGCTGTCTAATGTTCTCCATGTTTCTCTCCTACAGCTGTCTGTCATGTTGTTTCTCTCCTACAGCTGTCTAATGTCATGTTGTTTCTCTCCTACAGCTGTCTAATGTTCTCCATGTTTCTCTCCTACAGCTGTCTAATGTCATGCTGTTTCTCTCCTACAGCTGTCTAATGTCATGTTGTTTCTCTCCTACAGCTGTCTAATGTCATGCTGTTTCTCTCCTACAGCTGTCTGTCATGTTGTTTCTCTCCTACAGCTGTCTAATGTTCTGCTGTTTCTCTCCTACAGCTGTCTAATGTCATGCTGTTTCTCTCCTGCAGCTGTCTAATGTCATGTTGTTTCTCTCCTACAGCTGTCTAATGTCATGTTGTTTCTCTCCTACAGCTGTCTGTCATGTTGTTTCTCTCCTACAGCTGTCTAATGTTCTGCTGTTTCTCTCCTACAGCTGTGTAATGTCATGCTGTTTCTCTCCTACAGCTGTCTAATGTTCTGCTGTTTCTCTCCTACAGCTGTCTAATGTCATGTTGTTTCTCTCCTACAGCTGTCTAATGTTCTGCCGTTTCTCTCCTACAGCTGTCTAATGTCATGCTGTTTCTCTCCTACAGCTGTCTAATGTTCTGTTGTTTCTCTCCTACAGCTGTCTAATGTCATGCTGTTTCTCTCCTACAGCTGTCTAATGTCATGTTGTTTCTCTCCTACAGCTGTCTAATGTTCTGCCGTTTCTCTCCTACAGCTGTCTAATGTCATGTTGTTTCTCTCCTACAGCTGTCTGTCATGTTGTTTCTCTCCTACAGCTGTCTAATGTCATGCTGTTTCTCTCCTACAGCTGTCTGTCATGTTGTTTCTCTCCTACAGCTGTCTAATGTCATGTTGTTTCTCTCCTACAGCTGTCTAATGTCATGCTGTTTCTCTCCTACAGCTGTCTAATGTCATGCTGTTTCTCTCCTACAGCTGTCTAATGTCATGTTGTTTCTCTCCTACAGCTGTCTAATGTCATGCTGTTTCTCTCCTACAGCTGTCTAATGTCATGTTGTTTCTCTCCTACAGCTGTCTAATGTCATGCTGTTTCTCTCCTACAGCTGTCTAATGTTCTGCTGTTTCTCTCCTACAGCTGTCTAATGTCATGTTGTTTCTCTCCTACAGCTGTCTAATGTTCTGCTGTTTCTCTCCTACAGCTGTCTAATGTTCTGCTGTTTCTCTCCTACAGCTGTCTAATGTTCTCCATGTTTCTCTCCTACAGCTGTCTAATGTTCTCCATGTTTCTCTCCTACAGCTGTCTAATGTCATGCTGTTTCTCTCCTACAGCTGTCTAATGTTCTCCATGTTTCTCTCCTACAGCTGTCTAATGTTCTCCATGTTTCTCTCCTACAGCTGTCTAATGTCATGCTGTTTCTCTCCTACAGCTGTCTAATGTTCTCCATGTTTCTCTCCTACAGCTGTCTAATGTCATGTTGTTTCTCTCCTACAGCTGTCTAATGTCATGCTGTTTCTCTCCTACAGCTGTCTAATGTCATGCTGTTTCTCTCCTACAGCTGTCTAATGTCATGTTGTTTCTCTCCTACAGCTGTCTAATGTTCTCCATGTTTCTCTCCTACAGCTGTCTAATGTTCTCCATGTTTCTCTCCTACAGCTGTCTAATATCATGTTGTTTCTCTCCTACAGCTGTCTAATGTCATGCTGTTTCTCTCCTACAGCTGTCTAATGTTCTCCATGTTTCTCTCCTACAGCTGTCTAATGTCATGTTGTTTCTCTCCTACAGCTGTCTAATGTTCTCCATGTTTCTCTCCTACAGCTGTCTAATGTCATGTTGTTTCTCTCCTACAGCTGTCTAATGTCATGTTGTTTCTCTCCTACAGCTGTCTAATGTCATGTTGTTTCTCTCCTACAGCTGTCTAATGTTCTGCTGTTTCTCTCCTACAGCTGTCTAATGTCATGTTGTTTCTCTCCTACAGCTGTCTAATGTCATGTTGTTTCTCTCCTACAGCTGTCTAATGTTCTCCATGTTTCTCTCCTACAGCTGTCTAATGTCATGTTGTTTCTCTCCTACAGCTGTCTAATGTCATGTTGTTTCTCTCCTACAGCTGTCTAATGTTCTGTTGTTTCTCTCCTACAGCTGTCTAATGTTCTGCTGTTTCTCTCCTACAGCTGTCTAATGTCATGCTGTTTCTCTCCTACAGCTGTCTGTCATGCTGTTTCTCTCCTACAGCTGTCTGTCATGCCGTTTCTCTCCTACAGCTGTCTAATGTCATGTTGTTTCTCTCCTACAGCTGTCTAATGTTCTGCTGTTTCTCTCCTGCAGCTGTCTAATGTCATGCTGTTTCTCTCCTACAGCTGTCTAATGTCATGTTGTTTCTCTCCTACAGCTGTCTAATGTCATGCTGTTTCTCTCCTACAGCTGTCTAATGTTCTGCTGTTTCTCTCCTACAGCTGTCTAATGTCATGCTGTTTCTCTCCTACAGCTGTCTAATGTTCTGTTGTTTCTCTCCTACAGCTGTCTAATGTCATGCTGTTTCTCTCCTACAGCTGTCTAATGTCATGCTGTTTCTCTCCTACAGCTGTCTAATGTCATGTTGTTTCTCTCCTACAGCTGTCTAATGTCATGTTGTTTCTCTCCTACAGCTGTCTAATGTCATGCTGTTTCTCTCCTGCAGCTGTCTAATGTTCTCCATGTTTCTCTCCTACAGCTGTCTAATGTCATGCTGTTTCTCTCCTACAGCTGTCTAATGTCATGTTGTTTCTCTCCTACAGCTGTCTAATGTCATGCTGTTTCTCTCCTACAGCTGTCTAATGTCATGCTGTTTCTCTCCTACAGCTGTCTAATGTCATGTTGTTTCTCTCCTACAGCTGTGTAATGTCATGTTGTTTCTCTCCTACAGCTGTGTAATGTCATGTTGTTTCTCTCCTACAGCTGTCTAATGTCATGCTGTTTCTCTCCTACAGCTGTCTAATGTCATGCTGTTTCTCTCCTACAGCTGTCTAATGTCATGTTGTTTCTCTCCTACAGCTGTCTAATGTCATGTTGTTTCTCTCCTACAGCTGTGTAATGTCATGTTGTTTCTCTCCTACAGCTGTCTAATGTCATGTTGTTTCTCTCCTACAGCTGTCTAATGTTCTGCTGTTTCTCTCCTACAGCTGTCTAATGTTCTCCATGTTTCTCTCCTACAGCTGTCTAATGTTCTCCATGTTTCTCTCCTACAGCTGTCTAATGTCATGTTGTTTCTCTCCTACAGCTGTCTAATGTTCTCCATGTTTCTCTCCTACAGCTGTCTAATGTCATGCTGTTTCTCTCCTACAGCTGTCTAATGTCATGTTGTTTCTCTCCTACAGCTGTCTAATGTCATGCTGTTTCTCTCCTACAGCTGTCTAATGTTCTGTTGTTTCTCTCCTACAGCTGTCTAATGTCATGCTGTTTCTCTCCTACAGCTGTCTAATGTCATGCTGTTTCTCTCCTACAGCTGTCTAATGTCATGCTGTTTCTCTCCTACAGCTGTCTAATGTCATGTTGTTTCTCTCCTACAGCTGTCTAATATTCTGCTGTTTCTCTCCTACAGCTGTCTAATGTCATGCTGTTTCTCTCCTACAGCTGTCTGTCATGTTGTTTCTCTCCTACAGCTGTCTAATGTTCTGCCGTTTCTCTCCTACAGCTGTCTAATGTCATGTTGTTTCTCTCCTACAGCTGTCTAATGTCATGTTGTTTCTCTCCTACAGCTGTCTAATGTCATGTTGTTTCTCTCCTACAGCTGTGTAATGTCATGTTGTTTCTCTCCTACAGCTGTCTAATGTTCTGCTGTTTCTCTCCTACAGCTGTCTAATGTTCTGCTGTTTCTCTCCTACAGCTGTCTAATGTTCTGCTGTTTCTCTCCTACAGCTGTCTAATGTTCTGCTGTTTCTCTCCTACAGCTGTCTAATGTCATGTTGTTTCTCTCCTACAGCTGTCTAATGTCATGTTGTTTCTCTCCTACAGCTGTGTAATGTCATGTTTCTCTCCTACAGCTGTCTAATGTTCTGCTGTTTCTCTCCTACAGCTGTCTAATGTCATGTTGTTTCTCTCCTACAGCTGTCTAATGTCATGTTGTTTCTCTCCTACAGCTGTGTATGGTGTCGTTGAGCCTGTTCAGGACTCTACTCTCTCTCAACTGTGAAGACCTCATGTTGCAGCTCGTTCTCAGGTAGAAACTGTGTGTGTTGTGTTACTATACTACTGCTGCTACTACTGACAATGTAACAGTGTATTGTTGTCCTACTGCATCTTTTAAGATTCTACTTGTAATGAAAAAACACCTGTATAAATGAAATCTATTATTATTTTCATGACAGGTATCTGCTGCCCTGTACCCATGTGATGTTGAGTCAGAGGCGTGCTGTCCGGGACACTGATCTCTATAGTAAATCAGCCGACAAGTTCCTGTCCCTCATCCCAGACTGCTGCCGTCTGAGCACAGTGCCCTCTGCTGAGCAGGAGGAAGAACCTGCCCTTTGGGGGAAAGGTACCTGACTGACGGGCCACTAACCATGGTTTCTACTGAACATTTCACTCATTCGAGCAGATGCTCTTATCCAGATTAACTTACAAATGTACCTTTTTTTTCAATACACAATACAAGCATAAGAAACAGTGTGTGTGTTTAAACCATGATGCTGGGTTAAAGATTTGGACAGAGTTGAACTTCACTTTATATACACGTTATACATTATGAAGTTTTATGGAGATAATATTTTTTTTTATCATTGTTTAAAATATATACGCTGAACAAAAAAAAAAACGCATTATGTAAAGTCGTACGTCAGTACGTCCAACCGGCGTCACAACAGCAGAACACGTGTAACCACGCCCAGGACCATCACATCCTAGTAAAGCCCTTTTTGAGGGGGAAAAACTCATTCTGATTGGCTGGGCCTGGCTCCCCAGTGGGTGGGCCTCGCTGCCAAGTGGGTGGGCCTATGTTCAACCATGCCCACCCATGGCTGTGTGCCCCGGCCCAGTCATGTGATATCCGTAGATTAGGACCTAATCTATATATTTCTATTGGCTGATTTTTTTTCCTTATCTGAACAGGCCCACCGTTCTAACCACTAGGCTACCTGCTGGTTACTGGTCCAACACTCTAACCACTAGGCTACCTGCTGGTTACTGGACCAACGCTCTAACCACTAGGCTACCTGCTGGTTACTGGCCCAACGCTCTAACCACTAGGCTACCTGCCGGTTACTGGCCCAACGCTCTAACCACTAGGCTACCTGCTGGTTACTGGACCAACGTTCTAACCACTAGGCTACCTGCTGGTTACTGGCCCAACGCTCTAACCACTAGGCTACCTGCTGGTTACTGGCCCAACGTTCTAACCACTAGGCTACCTGCTGGTTACTGGACCAACGCTCTAACCACTAGGCTACCTGCCGGTTACTGGCCCAACGCTCTAACCACTAGGCTACCTGCCGGTTACTGGCCCAACGCTCTAACCACTAGGCTACCTGCTGGTTACTGGCCCAACGCTCTAACCACTAGGCTACCTGCCGGTTACTGGCCCAACGTTCTAACCACTAGGCTACCTGCTGGTTACTGGCCCAACGTTCTAACCACTAGGCTACCTGCCGGTTACTGGCCCAACGTTCTAACCACTAGGCTACCTGCCGGTTACTGGCCCAACGTTCTAACCACTAGGCTCCCTGCCGGTTACTGGCCCAACGTTCTAACCACTAGGCTACCTGCCGGTTACTGGCCCAACGTTCTAACCACTAGGCTACCTGCTGGTTACTGGCCCACCGTTCTAACCACTAGGCTACCTGCCGGTTACTGGCCCAACGTTCTAACCACTAGGCTACCTGCCGGTTACTGGCCCAACGTTCTAACCACTAGGCTACCTGCCGGTTACTGGCCCAACGTTCTAACCACTAGGCTACCTGCCGGTTACTGGCCCAACGGTCTAACCACTAGGCTACCTGCCGGTTACTGGCCCAACGGTCTAACCACTAGGCTACCTGCCGGTTACTGGCCCAACGGTCTAACCACTAGGCTACCTGCCGGTTACTGGCCCAACGGTCTAACCACTAGGCTACCTGCCGGTTACTGGCCCAACGTTCTAACCACTAGGCTACCTGCCGGTTACTGGCCCAACGTTCTAACCACTAGGCTACCTGCCGGTTACTGGCCCAACGTTCTAACCACTAGGCTCCCTGCCGGTTACTGGCCCAACGTTCTAACCACTAGGCTCCCTGCCGGTTACTGGCCCAACGTTCTAACCACTAGGCTCCCTGCCGGTTACTGGCCCAACGTTCTAACCACTAGGCTACCTGCCGGTTACTGGCCCAACGTTCTAACCACTAGGCTACCTGCCGGTTACTGGCCCAACGTTCTAACCACTAGGCTACCTGCCGGTTACTGGCCCAACGTTCTAACCACTAGGCTACCTGCCGGTTACTGGCCCAACGTTCTAACCACTAGGCTACCTGCTGGTTACTGGTCCAACGCTCTAACCACTAGGCTACCTGCTGGTTACTGGTCCAACGCTCTAACCACTAGGCTACCTGCTGGTTACTGGACCAACGCTCTAACCACTAGGCTACCTGCTGGTTACTGGCCCAACGCTCTAACCACTAGGCTACCTGCCGGTTACTGGCCCAACGCTCTAACCACTAGGCTACCTGCTGGTTACTGGACCAACGTTCTAACCACTAGGCTACCTTCTGGTTACTGGCCCAACGTTCTAACCACTAGGCTACCTGCTGGTTACTGGCCCAACGTTCTAACCACTAGGCTACCTGCTGGTTACTGGCCCAACGCTCTAACCACTAGGCTACCTGCTGGTTACTGGCCCAACGTTCTAACCACTAGGCTACCTGCTGGTTACTGGCCCAACGCTCTAACCACTAGGCTACCTGCTGGTTACTGGACCAACGCTCTAACCACTAGGCTACCTGCCGGTTACTGGCCCAACGCTCTAACCACTAGGCTACCTGCCGGTTACTTGCCCAACGTTCTAACCACTAGGCTCCCTGCCGGTTACTGGCCCAACGTTCTAACCACTAGGCTCCCTGCCGGTTACTGGCCCAACGTTCTAACCACTAGGCTCCCTGCCGGTTACTGGCCCAACGTTCTAACCACTAGGCTACCTGCCGGTTACTGGCCCAACGTTCTAACCACTAGGCTACCTGCCGGTTACTGGCCCAACGTTCTAACCACTAGGCTACCTGCCGGTTACTGGCCCAACGTTCTAACCACTAGGCTACCTGCCGGTTACTGGCCCAACGTTCTAACCACTAGGCTCCCTGCCGGTTACTGGTCCAACGCTCTAACCACTAGGCTACCTGCCGGTTACTGGCCCAACGGTCTAACCACTAGGCTACCTGCCGGTTACTGGCCCAACGTTCTAACCACTAGGCTACCTGCCGGTTACTGGCCCAACGTTCTAACCACTAGGCTACCTGCCGGTTACTGGCCCAACGTTCTAACCACTAGGCTACCTGCCGGTTACTGGCCCAACGTTCTAACCACTAGGCTCCCTGCCGGTTACTGGCCCAACGTTCTAACCACTAGGCTCCCTGCCGGTTACTGGCCCAACGTTCTAACCACTAGGCTCCCTGCCGGTTACTGGCCCAACGTTCTAACCACTAGGCTACCTGCCGGTTACTGGCCCAACGTTCTAACCACTAGGCTACCTGCCGGTTACTGGCCCAACGTTCTAACCACTAGGCTACCTGCCGGTTACTGGCCCAACGTTCTAACCACTAGGCTACCTGCCGGTTACTGGCCCAACGTTCTAACCACTAGGCTACCTGCTGGTTACTGGTCCAACGCTCTAACCACTAGGCTACCTGCTGGTTACTGGTCCAACGCTCTAACCACTAGGCTACCTGCTGGTTACTGGACCAACGCTCTAACCACTAGGCTACCTGCCGGTTACTGGACCAACGCTCTAACCACTAGGCTACCTGCCGGTTACTGGCCCAACGCTCTAACCACTAGGCTACCTGCTGGTTACTGGACCAACGTTCTAACCACTAGGCTACCTGCTGGTTACTGGACCAACGTTCTAACCACTAGGCTACCTGCTGGTTACTGGCCCAACGTTCTAACCACTAGGCTACCTGCTGGTTACTGGCCCAACGCTCTAACCACTAGGCTACCTGCCGGTTACTGGCCCAACGTTCTAACCACTAGGCTACCTGCCGGTTACTGGACCAACGCTCTAACCACTAGGCTACCTGCCGGTTACTGGCCCAACGCTCTAACCACTAGGCTACCTGCCGGTTACTGGCCCAACGTTCTAACCACTAGGCTACCTGCCGGTTACTGGCCCAACGTTCTAACCACTAGGCTCCCTGCCGGTTACTGGCCCAACGTTCTAACCACTAGGCTCCCTGCCGGTTACTGGCCCAACGTTCTAACCACTAGGCTCCCTGCCGGTTACTGGCCCAACGTTCTAACCACTAGGCTACCTGCCGGTTACTGGCCCAACGTTCTAACCACTAGGCTACCTGCCGGTTACTGGCCCAACGTTCTAACCACTAGGCTACCTGCCGGTTACTGGCCCAACGTTCTAACCACTAGGCTACCTGCCGGTTACTGGCCCAACGGTCTAACCACTAGGCTACCTGCCGGTTACTGGCCCAACGTTCTAACCACTAGGCTACCTGCCGGTTACTGGCCCAACGTTCTAACCACTAGGCTACCTGCCGGTTACTGGCCCAACGTTCTAACCACTAGGCTACCTGCCGGTTACTGGCCCAACGTTCTAACCACTAGGCTACCTGCCGGTTACTGGCCCAACGTTCTAACCACTAGGCTCCCTGCCGGTTACTGGCCCAACGCTCCAACCACTAGGCTACCTGCCGGTTACTGGCCCAACGTTCTAACCACTAGGCTACCTGCTGGTTACTGGACCAACGTTCTAACCACTAGGCTACCTGCCGGTTACTGGCCCAACGCTCCAACCACTAGGCTACCTGCCGGTTACTGGCCCAACGGTCTAACCACTAGGCTACCTGCCGGTTACTGGCCCAACGGTCTAACCACTAGGCTACCTGCCGGTTACTGGCCCAACGTTCTAACCACTAGGCTACCTGCCGGTTACTGGCCCAACGTTCTAACCACTAGGCTACCTGCCGGTTACTGGCCCAACGTTCTAACCACTAGGCTACCTGCCGGTTACTGGCCCAACGTTCTAACCACTAGGCTACCTGCCGGTTACTGGCCCAACGTTCTAACCACTAGGCTCCCTGCCGGTTACTGGCCCAACGCTCCAACCACTAGGCTACCTGCCGGTTACTGGCCCAACGTTCTAACCACTAGGCTACCTGCTGGTTACTGGACCAACGTTCTAACCACTAGGCTACCTGCCGGTTACTGGCCCAACGCTCCAACCACTAGGCTACCTGCCGGTTACTGGCCCAACGTTCTAACCACTAGGCTACCCTGCCTATAGGACAGAAACTTCAAAACCTCAGTCCAAAATTTAATCACAAGGAATATCTTTCTTTTTTTTACCATTTATGAATGTGTTATTTAATGTGTTTCTATGGGCAATAGTAGGAAAAGCCAAATTCAATATATTATGAAATAATACAAAATAAAAGGAAACTATATGGGCATATTTAAAAAATGATTTTTATTTGTAAGTTGCATTATGTTACACAACGCCTCATGTTTGACTCACTACTTAGATTTATAAGATTTATATCTCAATGTTGTAAATTTGTATCTACATAAAGTAGAACCATGACTAATGTGTCTCTGTCTGTCTGCCTGTCTGTTTCTCCCTGTCTGTCGCCCTCTGTCTGTCTGTCGCCCTCTGTCTGTCTGTCGCCCTCTGTCTGTCTGTCGCCCTCTCTGTCTGCCTGTCTGTCTGCCTGTCTCTGTCTGTCTGTCTGTCTGCCTGTTTCTCCCTCCCTGTCTGTCTGTCTGTTTCTCCCTCCCTGTCTGTCTGTCGCCCTCTGTCTTCCTGTCTGTCTGCCTCTGTCTGCCTGTTTCTCCCTCTCTGTCTGTCTGTCTGTCTGTTTCTCCCTGTCTGTCTGTAGTCCTGAACAGTCCCAGCTCAGAGTCTCCAGTACACCACAAACCCAGCACTCCGTCCCGCTTGGCCCTGTTCATGCGCCAGCAGAGCACTGGAGGAGGGCCCTCCACCCCCTCCCCCACCGAGACGGTCCCTTCGTCGCCTGGTGCCGGCCCCAACACCCCCCTGTCCCCAGATAGCCCCATGCACCCCGTCCCAGACGGGCTGGACTGGGAGTCGGGGTACCTGGAGTACCTCAGGGACGCCCGTAGGGGGGTAGAGCTGTGCTCCTGGGCCTGCCGGAACTGGTCAGCCCCCTACGACGGAGAGGACCCCTCACCCAACACGGCCCCTCTACCGCCCCCGCCCCCCACCTCCAACCCCTCCCTGGCCATGTTCCCAGAGCACTTCTCCTTCCAGCAGGGTGGAGGAGGAAATGGAGGTAGTACCTCCCCCGGACAGCAGAGGGCAGCGGTGGTGGCAGCAGCGCGGTCAGAGTGGTCCAGTACAGAGAGAGACAGTGGAGAGTGGGACGTCACCATCGGTAAGAACAGCTGTATCAGCCTCACACCCCGCACCAAGAAACGCAGCCTGCAGAGAGAGGATGTCCCCCTCCCCAAACCTCTCCATCTCCCTCCTGATTCTGCCTTCCTCCCTGACCCCTCCGCTGCTCCCCACCACCACTCCGCCCCCACCAAGGGCCCTCAGCAGGCCATCATCAATGGGACGTTGTTGGGGGGGCAGGGGGACGGGTGTAGGGACAGCCAGGATGGAGGGATGGAGGTTAAGAAGGTGAAGAGAGAGTTGGGCGAGCAGCGGCACCCTGCTGGGGGGGACTCTAGTCAGAACGGGGGGGTGGGTGCCTGCCCTGCCCAGTCCTGCGGGTCCCTACAAGGCTTATACAGTGAAGGGAATGGGAGTGGGGCTGCGGAAAGCTCCAGAGGTCTTCCACCACACAAACCGAGTCACGCCCAGACTCAGTCTGCTCCACTGCTCTCAGAACCCCGTACCAACTCCTCCAACGACAGGCTGACCCTCCATGCTGCAGCACCCGGCCCTGGATCGAGACCTCCAGAGGCAATGCTCTTTAACCAGTCAGAAGCAGTGGAGCGACTGATCTCTGAGCTCCTGGATGGGCCTGGGGAGGGGGGCCAGCAGGGGCCTGGGGACTCCAACGGCCAGGGCATCAGCATCGAGGCCTTCACCCAGGAACTCCGGGAGCTGGAGGAGAGAGTGAGGGAGAGGAGCAGAGGGGTGGGGTTGCTCAGACAGCTGGAGGAGACCACCAGAGACCCCCACTCAGAGGAACCACCGCCCCCCTCTCCCCTGGATGCTGACCTGATGGGGAGCGGGGTAGGGGCTGGCGTTGTGGGGGTGTTCAGCCCTGCCAGGCCTCTAGGACAACCATCCACTCAGCCCTACACAGGTGAGAAAGACCACCAGAAAACAGAAGGGTTTTTGTGTCTATTGTCTACCGTTTATCTGCTGTTTACTTGCTTATGTGTGTTAAGATGTTAGTATATTTTGAGCTGGTGCTCGAGGTCGGATGCTGTTCCATTATTTAATTATTTTGATGTTGGTTTAATGTTTTCTTTTGGTTGACTCTCTTGACTTGGTTGGCTCTGTTGATGTTTGACGTTGCACAGGAAGTTAATATAGACGGTTGCTTCCTTTTGATATTTAGTCTTGCCTGTTTTTTTTGGATCTTGACTTCCATTAGTGTGCATGTACACCTTCCCTCCCTACATTCTCTCTCCCTCGCTCTCCTCTGTCTCCTTCCCTTTCTCTCCCTCGCTCCCCTCTGTCTCCTTCCCTTTCTCTTCCTCGCTCTCCTCTGTCTCCTTCCCGTTCTCTTCCTCGCTCTCCTCTGTCTCCTTCCCGTTCTATTCCTCGCTCTCCTCTGTCTCCTCCCCTTTCTCTTCCTCGCTCTCCTCTGTCTCCTTCCCGTTCTCTTCCTCGCTCTCCTCTGTCTCCTTCCCGTTCTCTTCCTCGCTCCCTTCTGTCTCCTTCCCTTTCTCTTCCTCGCTCTCCTCTGTCTCCTTCCCGTTCTCTTCCTCGCTCTCCTCTGTCTCCTTCCCGTTCTCTCCCTCGCTCTCCTCTGTCTCCTTCCCTTTCTCTTCCTCGCTCTCCTCTGTCTCCTTCCCGTTCTCTTCCTCGCTCTCCTCTGTCTCCTTCCCGTTCTCTTCCTCACTCTCCTCTGTCTCCTTCCCGTTCTATTCCTCGCTCTCCTCTGTCTCCTCCCCTTTCTCTTCCTCTCTCTCCTGTCTCCTTCCCGTTCTCTTCCTCGCTCTCCTTCCCGTTCTCTCCCTCGCTCCCCTGTCTCCTTCCCTTTCTCTTCCTCGCTCTCCTCTGTCTCCTTCCCGTTCTCTTCCTCGCTCTCCTCTGTCTCCTTCCCGTTCTCTTCCTCGCTCTCCTCGGTCTCCTTCCCGTTCTCTTCCTCGCTCTCCTCTGTCTCCTTCCCGTTCTCTTCCTCGCTCTCCTCTGTCTCCTTCCCGTTCTCTTCCTCGCTCTCCTTCCCTTTCTCTTCCTCGCTCTCCTCGGTCTCCTTCCCTTTCTCTTCCTCGCTCTCCTCTGTCTCCTTCCCGTTTTCTTCCTCGCTCCCTTCTGTCTCCTTCCCGTTCTCTTCCCCGCTCTCCTCTGTCTCCTTCCCGTTCTCTTCCTCGCTCTCCTCTGTCTCCTTCCCGTTCTCTTCCTCGCTCTCCTCGGTCTCCTTCCCGTTCTCTTCCTCGCTCTCCTCTGTCTCCTTCCCGTTCTCTTCCTCGCTCTCCTCGGTCTCCTTCCCGTTCTCTTCCTCGCTCTCCTCGGTCTCCTTCCCGTTCTCTTCCTCGCTCTCCTCGGTCTCCTTCCCGTTCTCTTCCTCGCTCTCCTCGGTCTCCTTCCCGTTCTCTTCCTCGCTCTCCTCGGTCTCCTTCCCGTTCTCTTCCTCGCTCTCCTCGGTCTCCTTCCCGTTCTCTTCCTCGCTCTCCTCGGTCTCCTTCCCGTTCTCTTCCTCGCTCTCCTCGGTCTCCTTCCCGTTCTCTTCCTCGCTCTCCTCGGTCTCCTTCCCGTTCTCTTCCTCGCTCTCCTTCCCGTTCTCTTCCTCGGTCTCCTTCCCGTTCTCTTCCTCGGTCTCCTTCCCGTTCTCTTCCTCGGTCGCCTTCCCGTTCTCTTCCTCGCTCTCCTCGGTCTCCTTCCCGTTCTCTTCCTCGCTCTCCTCGGTCTCCTTCCCGTTCTCTTCCTCGCTCCCCTCGGTCTCCTTCCCGTTCTCTTCCTCGCTCCCCTCGGTCTCCTTCCCGTTCTCGTCCTCGCTCTCCTCGGTCTCCTTCCCGTTCTCTTCCTCGCTCTCCTCGGTCTCCTTCCCGTTCTCTTCCTCGCTCTCCTCTGTCTCCTTCCCGTTCTCTTCCTCGCTCTCCTCTGTCTCCTTCCCGTTCTCTTCCTCGCTCTCCTCTGTCTCCTTCCCGTTCTCTTCCTCGCTCTCCTCTGTCTCCTTCCCGTTCTCTTCCTCGCTCTCCTCTGTCTCCTTCCCGTTCTCTTCCTCGCTCTCCTCTGTCTCCTTCCCGTTCTCTTCCTCGCTCTCCTCTGTCTCCTTCCCGTTCTCTTCCTCGCTCTCCTCTGTCTCCTTCCCGTTCTCTTCCTCGCTCTCCTCGGTCTCCTTCCCGTTCTCTTCCTCGCTCTCCTCGGTCTCCTTCCCGTTCTCTTCCTCGCTCTCCTTCCCGTTCTCTTCCTCGCTCTCCTTCCCGTTCTCTTCCTCGCTCTCCTTCCCGTTCTCTTCCTCGCTCTCCTTCCCGTTCTCTTCCTCGCTCCCTGTTCCTCCCGCATGGAGTTCAGTAAATGAACTGTTCGCTAAATCTGGTGCAACGTATCACTTCTCACTTCTGAGACGTGTGTTTTGTTGTACATTTTGTCCCTGTTTCAAATAAACAAAATATCTCTCCCTCTCTCTTGCCCCCCCCTGCAGGTCCGTTCATGGTGGTTCTGTTTGCCAAGCTGGAAAACATGCTCCAGAACTCTCTGTATGTAAACATTCTGTTGACGGGTATTCTGGGCCAGCTTGCCTGCTACCCTCAGCCCCTGCTCCGATCTTTCCTCCTCAACACCAACATGGTGTTCCAGCCCAGCGTCAAGTCTCTCATACAGGTAGGAAGTATCACTGCGTTCCCTAACTCTAACCCAGCGTCAAGTCTCTTATACAGGTAGGAAGTATCACTGCGTTCCCTAACTCTAACCCAGCGTCAAGTCTCTCATACAGGTAGGAAGTATCACTGCGTTCCCTAACTCTAACCCAGCGTCAAGTCTCTCATACAGGTAGTAAGTATCACTGCGTTCCCTAACTCTAACCCAGCGTCAAGTCTCTCCATATGCTGACCACACCGCTAGCGTCAAGTGCGTGAGCGTTGAAAAATAAATGTACATGTAATTCAAACATTGCACCCACACTGCTCGAGCTCGTCAACGAGCGTCTGCATAGCCAGGTGCTGAAATAGAACTGGATTCTAAGTCCCGCCTTCTCCCATCTCATTGGTTGTTAGGAGCATATACCCACTTGGGTGATTGAAAGAGGAACTGAGGTCCAAACTCCAGTACAATTGGTGGTGGTAATGTACCTTTATATGGCGGTTGGCAACCAACTTTAAGTCCACAGAAGAAGAAGAAGCCTGAAGGAGGAGAGATTACTAGACACAAACTGTTTCCCCTTTTATCCGTGGATTAATTGGCGGAGTAGAGGACCTTGTGCATTTCAGGTAAAATATCAACCCAATGTTTATACCCCAGGACAAAATGAGCTAGCAACAACAAGCTAGAGAAATGGACATGAATGTTCAATGCTTTTTGACCTGTCCCCAAATTCATTTAGTTGGTTCAGAGTTTGTTTTGGTATTTCAACCTGCGTTTCCTGGTCACGTCTGGTGTCGGTGGACAAAATCAACATGCGCGTGGTGGTGCACGTGAACGAGGGACTGGTCAGCATGTCATACTGATAGGAAGGATCACTATGTTCCCTAACCTTGCTTCACTCCCCTGCCTCCTCTCTCTCTCCCCTGCCTCCTCTCTCTCCTCTCTCTCTCTCCCCTACCTCCTCTCTCTCTCCCCTGCCTCATCTCTCTTCTCTCTCTCTCTCCCCTGCCTCATCTCTCTTCTCTCTCTCTCTCCCCTGCCTCATCTCTCTTCTCTCTCTCTCTCCCCTGCCTCATCTCTCTTCTCTCTCTCTCTCCCCTGCCTCATCTCTCTTCTCTCTCTCTCTCCCCTGCCTCATCTCTCTTCTCTCTCTCTCTCTCCCCTGCCTCATCTCTCTTCTCTCTCTCTCTCTCCCCTGCCTCCTATCTCTCTTCTCTCTCTCTCCCCTGCCTCCTATCTCTCTTCTCTCTCTCTCCCCTGCCTCCTATCTCTCTTCTCTCTCTCTCCCCTGCCTCCTATCTCTCTTCTCTCTCTCTCCCCTGCCTCCTATCTCTCTTCTCTCTCTCTCCCCTGCCTCCTATCTCTCTTCTCTCTCTCTCTCCCCTGCCTCCTATCTCTCTCTCTCTCCCCTGCCTCATCTCTCTTCTCTCTCTCTCCCCTGCCTCCTATCTCTCTTCTCTCTCTCTCCCCTGCCTCCTATCTCTCTTCTCTCTCTCTCCCCTGCCTCCTATCTCTCTTCTCTCTCTCTCCCCTGCCTCCTATCTCTCTTCTCTCTCTCTCCCCTGCCTCCTATCTCTCTTCTCTCTCTCTCTCCCCTGCCTCCTATCTCTCTTCTCTCTCTCTCCCCTGCCTCCTATCTCTCTTCTCTCTCTCTCCCCTGCCTCATCTCTCTTCTCTCTCTCTCTCTCCCCTGCCTCCTATCTCTCTTCTCTCTCTCTCCCCTGCCTCCTATCTCTCTTCTCTCTCTCTCCCCTGCCTCCTATCTCTCTTCTCTCTCTCTCCCCTGCCTCCTATCTCTCTTCTCTCTCTCTCTCCCCTGCCTCCTATCTCTCTTCTCTCTCTCTCCCCTGCCTCCTATCTCTCTCTCTCTCTCCCCTGCCTCATCTCTCTTCTCTCTCTCTCTCTCCCCTGCCTCATCTCTCTTCTCTCTCTCTCCCTCCCCTGCCTCATCTCTCTTCTCTCTCTCTCCCCTGCCTCATCTCTCTTCTCTCTCTCTCTCTCCCCTGCCTCATCTCTCTTCTCTCTCTCTCTCTCCCCTGCCTCATCTCTCTTCTCTCTCTCTCTCCCCTGCCTCCTATCTCTCTTCTCTCTCTCTCCCCTGCCTCCTATCTCTCTTCTCTCTCTCTCCCCTGCCTCATCTCTCTTCTCTCTCTCTCTCTCCCCTGCCTCCTATCTCTCTTCTCTCTCTCTCCCCTGCCTCCTATCTCTCTTCTCTCTCTCTCCCCTGCCTCCTATCTCTCTTCTCTCTCTCTCCCCTGCCTCCTATCTCTCTTCTCTCTCTCTCTCCCCTGCCTCCTATCTCTCTTCTCTCTCTCCCCTGCCTCATTTCTCTTCTCTCTCTCTCCCCTGCCTCCTATCTCTCTCTCTCTCCCCTGCCTCCTATCTCTCTTCTCTCTCTCTCCCTCCCCTGCCTCATCTCTCTTCTCTCTCTCTCCCCTGCCTCATCTCTCTTCTCTCTCTCTCTCTCCCCTGCCTCATCTCTCTTCTCTCTCTCTCTCTCCCCTGCCTCATCTCTCTTCTCTCTCTCTCTCCCCTGCCTCCTATCTCTCTTCTCTCTCTCTCCCCTGCCTCATTTCTCTCTCTCTCTCTCCCCTGCCTCCTATCTCTCTTCTCTCTCTCTCCCCTGCCTCCTATCTCTCTTCTCTCTCTCTCCCCTGCCTCCTATCTCTCTTCTCTCTCTCTCCCCTGCCTCCTATCTCTCTTCTCTCTCTCTCTCTCCCCTGCCTCCTATCTCTCTTCTCTCTCTCTCTCTCCCCTGCCTCATTTCTCTTCTCTCTCTCTCCCCTGCCTCCTATCTCTCTCTCTCTCCCCTGCCTCCTCTCTCTTCTCTCTCTCTCCCCTGCCTCCTATCTCTCTTCTCTCTCTCTCCCCTGCCTCATCTCTCTTCTCTCTCTCTCCCTCAGGTCCTGGGCTCAGTGAAGAACCGCATCGAGACGTTTGCAGCGTCCCATGAGGATTTCCCTGCCATGCTGAAGAAAGCCCAGCGCTACCTGGCTGCCAGGGGCAAGGTGGATTGGGCGGACTCACCCATGGGGATGCCCACACTGCGACGCTCTGATTCTCTGGGTGAGTGAGAGGACCACGGACACATGCAGACAGACACACACACAGTGTACAGTAGCCCATTGGTGGGCTAGAGAGAATGAATAATGCAGACAGGCTGTGATTGTGGGAAATTGGGTCATCTGTTCTGTTCACAGGGTTACTGAATAGGGTAGGCAGCAGATGAGCTTATTACATTTTATCAAGACGCCCATCTCCTCACCAGGGTGAATCAGGCTCAAACGGACCTGTCTGTGTTCTGGCCACATAAACAAAACGGTTGAAGGCAGCCGAGTGGCGGTCTAAGACACTGCATCTCGGTGATAGAGGCGTCACTACAGACACTCTGGTTCAAATCCAGGCTGTATCACAACCGGCTGTGATTGGGAGTCCAATATGGCGGCGCTCAATTGTCCCAGCGTCGTCCGGGTTTGCCCGGGGTAGACCATCATTGTAAATAAGAATTTGTTCTTAACTGACTTGCCTAATTTAAATAAAGGTTAAAAAAATGTAATTAAATAATGAAACCTTGTCTATATCTGCGTCTGTCAGATGGCACAGCAGCGCAGCAGTCAAAAGCACGGGGAGGGTTTGGGCCGCCGACGTCCGGGTTAGGGGAGGGTTTGGCCCGCCGTCGTCCGGGTTAGGGGAGGGTTTGGCCCGGCGTCGTCCGGGTTAGGGGAGGGTTTGGCCCGGCGTCGTCCGGGTGTTAGGGGAGGGTTTGGCCCGCCGACGTCCGGGTTAGGCGAGGGTTTGGGCCGCCGTCGTCCGGGTTAGGCGAGGGTTTGGCCCGGCGTCGTCCGGGTTAGGCGAGGGTTTGGCCCGGCGTCGTCCGGGTTAGGGGAGGGTTTGGCCCGGCGTCGTCCGGGTTAGGCGAGGGTTTGGCCCGGCGTCGTCCGGGTTAGGCGAGGGTTTGGCCCGGCGTCGTCCGGGTTAGGCGAGGGTTTGGCCCGGCGTCGTCCGGGTTAGGCGAGGGTTTGGCCCGGCGTCGTCCGGGTTAGGGGAGGGTTTGGCCCGCCGTCGTCCGGGTTAGGGGAGGGTTTGGCCCGGCGTCGTCCGGGTTAGGGGAGGGTTTGGCCCGGCGTCGTCCGGGTTAGGGGAGGGTTTGGCCCGGCGTCGTCCGGGTTAGGGGAGGGTTTGGCCCGGCGTCGTCCGGGTTAGGGGAGGGTTTGGCCCGGCGACGGGATTTCCTTGTCCCATCACGCTCTAGCAACTCCTTGTGGCGGCCCGGGCGTCTGCACTCTGACTTCGGTCGACAGCTGGACAGTGTTTCCTCCGACACATTGGTGCGTCTGGCTTCCGGGTTAAGCGAGCAGTGTGTCAAGAAGCAGTGCGGCTTGGCAGGGTCGTGTTTTGGAGAGCGCGTGGCTCTCGACTTCAGCCTCGTAAGGGGAGTTGCAGCGATGGAACAAGACTTGAACTACCAATTGGATATTCGGAAGAAAAAGGGGTAAAAGCGAGAGGAAAAAAATTAATAGTAAAAAAATAAAAAAATTGAGGTTTGACATGTTTTGGGTCATTTACTTCTCTTCTGTTATCAGTCTACCTGTCCTATCCTGTCTGTTATCAGTCTACCTGTCCTATCCTGTCTGTTATCAGTCTACCTGTCCTATCCTGTCTGTTATCAGTCCACCTGTCCTATCCTGTCTGTTATCAGTCTACCTGTCCTATCCTGTCTGTTATCAGTCTACCCGTCCTATCCTGTCTGTTATCAGTCTACCTGTCCTATCCTGTCTGTTATCAGTCTACCTGTCCCATCCTGTCTGTTATCAGTCTTCCTGTCCTATCCTGTCTGTTATCAGTCTACCTGTCCTATCCTGTCTGTTATCAGTCTACCTGTCCTATCCTGCCTGTCTGTTATCCGTCTACCTGTCCTATCCTGCCTGTCTGTTATCAGTCTACCTGTCCTATCCTGCCTGTCTGTTATCAGTCTACCTGTCCTATCCTGCCTGTCTGTTATCAGTCTACCTGTCCTATCCTGCCTGTCTGTTATCAGTCTACCTGTCCTATCCCGCCTGTCTGTTATCAGTCGTCCTGTCCTGTCTACCTGTCTGTCTTTTGTCAGTCTACCTGTCCCATCCTTTCTGTATTTTGTGTCAGTCCAGCTATCCCGTTGTCTCACTTGTCCTACCCTGTCTACCTATCCTGTCTGTCATTCTACCTGTCCATCTTTTGTCAGTCTCCCTGTCCGATCCTTTCTGTATTGTCAGTCTACTTGTCCTATCCTGTCTGTCTGTTAGGATAGGACAGGTAGACTGACCCAACAGACATTGGTTAGAATAGAACAGGTCTTCTGACAAAAGATGGACAGGTAGAATGACAGACAGGATAGGGCAGGTAGACTGGCCCGACAGACAGTGATTAGGGCAGGTAGACTGGCCCGACAGACAGTGATTAGGACAGGTAGACTGACCCGACAGGCAGTGGATAGTCGCTGGGTAGACTGACCCAGCGACTATCTGTCTGTTGGGTCATTCTACCTGTCCTATCCTAACCACTGCCTGTCGTGTAAGTCTACATGTCCTAACCTCTGTATGTATTTGTCAGTCTATCTGTCACATCCTGTCTGTGTCAGTTTCCCTGTCCTATCATGTGTCTTTTGTCAGGGTACCTGTCCTATCCTAACCACTGTCTGTTGCGTCCATCCGCCTATCCTGTCTGTCAGTCTACCTGTCCTATCCTGTCTGTCTTTTGTCAGTGTACCTATCCTGTCTTTGTCAGTCTACCTGTCCTATCATGTGTCTGGTGTCAGTGTACCTGTCCTGTCTGTCTGGTGTCAGTCTACCTGTCCTGTCTGTCTGGTGCCAGTGTACCTGTCATGTCTGTCTGGTGCCAGTGTACCTGTCATGTCTGTCTGGTGCCAGTGTACCTGTCATGTCTGTCTGGTGCCAGTGTACCTGTCATGTCTGTCTGGTGCCAGTCTACCTGTCATGTCTGTCTGGTGCCAGTCTACCTGTCATGTCTGTCTGGTGCCAGTCTACCTGTCATGTCTGTCTGGTGGCAGTCTACCTGTCATGTCTGTCTGGTGGCAGTCTACCTGTCATGTCTGTCTGGTGCCAGTCTACCTGTCCTGTCTGTCTGGTGGCAGTCTACCTGTCCTGTCCTAATCACATGCTGTGTCTCTATCTATTCTCCAGTGAAGAGCCGGAAACCCTCACTAGGCGACCTGATCCTTCGCCACACCAATAGCCCCACGCGGGCACGCCACGCCGCCCAGCTCGCCCTGGCCCACGTACGAGACGGCGGCCAATCGCTGCACAGTGCCCTGTTCCGGGGCGGGTCAGGGGCGTCGGGGCTGGAGAAGCAGGCAGAGGCTCTGAGGGTGAAGAACGCCGTCTACTGCGCCGTCATCTTCTCTGAGTTCCTCAAGGAGCTGGCCGCTCTGGCCCAGGAGCACGCTGTCTCCATGCCCTTCCTCCAGAGCCACGATACTGAGGAGTGATGCTGTCTCCTTGCCCTTCCTCCAGAGCCACGACACTGAGGAGTGATGCTGTCTGTCTCCATGCCCTTCCTCCAGAGCCACGACACTGAGGAGTGATGCTGTCTGTCTCCATGCCCTTCCTCCAGAGCCACGACACTGAGGAGTGATGCTGTCTGTCTCCATGCCCTTCCTCCAGAGCCACGACACAGAGGAGTGATGCTGTCTCCTTGCCCTTCCTCCAGAGCCACGGCACTGAGGAGTGATGCTGACTCCATTCCCTTCCTCCAGAGCCACGACACTGAGGAGTGATGCTGTCTCCTTGCCCTTCTTCTAGAGACACGACACTGAGGAGTGATGCTGTCTGGCTCCTTGCCCTTCCTCCAGAGCCACGACACTGAGGAATGATGCTGTCTGTCTCCTTGCCCTTCCTCCAGAGCCACGACACTAAGGAGTGATGCTGTCTGTCTCCTTGCCCTTCCTCAAGAGACACGACACTGAGGAGTGATGCTGTCTCCTTGCCCTTCCTCCAGAGCCACGACACTGAGGAGTGATGCTGTCTCCTTGCCCTTCCTCCAGAGCCACGACACTGAGGAGTGATGCTGACTCCATGCCCTTCCTCCAGAGCCACGACACTGAGGAGTGATGCTGTCTCCTTGCCCTTCTTCTAGAGACACGACACTGAGGAGTGATGCTGTCTGGCTCCTTGCCCTTCCTCCAGAGCCACGACACTGAGGAGTGATGCTGTCTCCATGCCCTTCCTCCAGAGTGACACTAAAGGTTGCAACCTAATTTCAACCCTCCTCCCAGAAGATTGAGAAGAATTGGATTGGTTGTAAGCGTTGTCTGGAGTTAGTTTTTCCACCGTTGTTAAATCTAGTGTACATGACGTCTGGGCCTGTCTCCACAAAGCATCTAAAAGACAGACAGGGGTTAGGATAGGGCAGGTAGACTGACACAGACAGACAGGATATGACAGGTAGACCGACAGACAGACAGGTTATGACCGGTAGACTGACACAAAAAACAGACAGAGCAGGTACACTGATTAGGATAGGACAGGTAGTCTGCCACAAGACAGACAGGACAGGTAGACTGACGACAGACCGACAGGATAGGATAGACAGATAGGACATACAGACTGATTAGGATAGGACAGGTAGACTGACACGAGACAGTGGTTAGAATCAGACAGGTAGACTGACACGAGACAGTGGTTAGAATCAGACAGGTAGACTGACACAAGAGACAGTGGTTAGAATCAGACAGGTAGACTGACACAAGACAGTGGTTAGAATCGGACAGGTAGACTGACACAAGAGACAGTGGTTATTATAGGACAGGTAGACTGACACAAGACAGTGGTTAGAATCAGACAGGTAGACTGACAAGAGACAGTGGTTAGAATCGGACAGGTAGACTGACACAAGAGACAGTGGTTATTATAGGACAGGTAGACTGACACAAGACAGTGGTTAGAATCAGACAGGTAGACTGACACAAGAGACAGTGGTTATTGTAGGACAGGTAGACTGACACGAGACAGTGGTTAGGAGAGGACAGGTAGACTGACGGTGAACTAGCATCGGTTTAGACTTTTACATCATAATGAATAAGATTGTATGGACAGATCCTAGATCAGCCCTCCTTCTCTAGGACACTGTGACCGTATATGGGACAGATCCTAGATCAGCCCTCCTTCTCTAGGACACTGTGACCGTATATGGGACAGATCCTAGATCAGCCCTCCTTCTCTAGGACACTGTGACCGTATATGGGACAGATCCTAGATCAGCCCTCCTTCTCTAGGACACTGTGACCGTATATGGGACAGATCCTAGATCAGCCCTCCTTCTCTAGGACACTGTGACCGTGTATGGGACAGATCCTAGATCAGCCCTCCTTCTCTAGGACACTGTGACCGTATATGGGACAGATCCTAGATCAGCCCTCCTTCTCTAGGACACTGTGACCGTATATGGGACAGATCCTAGATCAGCCCTCCTTCTCTAGGACACTGTGACCGTATATGGGACAGATCCTAGATCAGCCCTCCTTCTCTAGGACACTGTGACCGTATATGGGACAGATCCTAGATCAGCCCTCCTTCTCTAGGACACTGTGACCGTATATGGGACAGATCCTAGATCAGCCCTCCTTCTCTAGGACACTGTGACCGTGGGCCCTGACCTCATGGTACAGCTACCATTTACTCCCTTCCACCTGCAGGGGGCAAAGTGAACCACTGATTGGGCTGAGGGCTGCAGTGAAGAGACGAGAGGGAGGGGGGACAGTTCATTCGGACAATGTGAAATCAAGAATGGAAATGGAATATATATATATATATATACACACACTAAATGTCAATAGATCTTGGAGAGTGGTCTGTAGCAGGGTGGTAGTGTAGAGCAGCACCACATATGTACATGGTGCAGAGTCCGCTCTTTCCACTCTCCCCTCTAGTGAATGATGCTCATCAGACATGTTAAAGCTTCCGTCTTTTAGAAAATCTGACAACAACAAAAAAAAAAAGAGCCACAACGTTAAA
Organism: Salvelinus fontinalis; assembly: GCF_029448725.1. Taxonomy (NCBI): domain Eukaryota; kingdom Metazoa; phylum Chordata; class Actinopteri; order Salmoniformes; family Salmonidae; genus Salvelinus; species Salvelinus fontinalis. The sequence goes on from NC_074683.1 coordinate 40,338,146, forward strand.
TGTTCCCTGTTCGTTACAGAATTAATTGGTTAAGTAAACTCTGATATTCCGCTTTGATCGTCTCCACTGTAGTGGATACAACAGGAAGGGAACTGACCAATGGGCTCAGAGCATCTCAAGAAGAAAAAAACCTTTTTTGTTTGTTTTTAAACTCATCACCTCAGCTTGTGAGATTTAACAGGGAGGGGGGAGAGGAGGTGGTCTGGAAAAGGGGGGTGACAAGAGAAAGGACCCCCCCCCGTACTGTGTACTGGAAAACTAAAGTGGATTGTGATATTTGTATTTTCAACCTCTGTTCATGTTTTATCATTTTAGTTTTAATTGTTTGTTTTTATTTATAAATGAAATATTTTTAAGACCTATTATCAATGCCATGTGGGAGCGACGTGCATTCTATGTTCATGCACCTGGTGTTGCCAGTCTATTTGGTCATGCACCCGGTGTTGCCAGTCTATTTGGTCATGCACCCGGTGTTGCCAGTCTATTTGGTTATGCACCTGGTGTTGCCAGTCTATTTGGTCATGCACCCGGTGTTGCCAGTCTATTTGGTCATGCACCCGGTGTTGCCAGTCTATTTGGTTATGCACCCGGTGTTGCCAGTCTATTTGGTTATGCACCTGGTGTTGCCAGTCTATTTGGTCATGCACCCGGTGTTGCCAGTCTATTTGGTTATGCACCCGGTGTTGCCAGTCTATTTGGTTATGCACCTGGTGTTGCCAGTCTATTTGGTCATGCACCCGGTGTTGCCAGTCTATTTGGTCATGCACCCGGTGTTGCCAGTCTATTTGGTCATGCACCTGGTGTTGCCAGTCTATTTGGTTATGCACCCGGTGTTGCCAGTCTATTTGGTTATGCACCAGGTGTTGCCAGTCTATTTGGTTATGCACCCGGTGTTGCCAGTCTATTTGGTTATGCACCAGGTGTTGCCAGTCTATTTGGTTATGCACCAGGTGTTGCCAGTCTATTTGGTCATGCACCCGGTGTTGCCAGTCTATTTGGTCATGCACCTGGTGTTGCCAGTCTATTTGGTCATGCACCAGGTGTTGCCAGTCTATTTGGTTATGCACCTGGTGTTGCCAGTCTATTTGGTTATGCACCTGGTGTTGCCAGTCTATTTGGTTATGCACCTGGTGTTGCCAGTCTATTTGGTTATGCACCTGGTGTTGCCAGTCTATTTGGTTATGCACCTGGTGTTGCCAGTCTATTTGGTTATGAACCTGGTGTTGCCAGTCTATTTGGTCATGCACCCGGTGTTGCCAGTCTATTTGGTTATGCACCTGGTGTTGCCAGTCTATTTGGTTATGCACCAGGTGTTGCCAGTCTATTTGGTCATGCACCCGGTGTTGCCAGTCTATTTGGTCATGCACCCGGTGTTGCCAGTCTATTTGGTCATGCACCCGGTGTTGCCAGTCTATTTGGTTATGCACCCGGTGTTGCCAGTCTATTTGGTTATGCACCCGGTGTTGCCAGTCTATTTGGTTATGCACCTGGTGTTGCCAGTCTATTTGGTTATGCACCAGGTGTTGCCAGTCTATTTGGTCATGCACCCGGTGTTGCCAGTCTATTTGGTCATGCACCCGGTGTTGCCAGTCTATTTGGTCATGCACCCGGTGTTGCCAGTCTATTTGGTCATGCACCCGGTGTTGCCAGTCTATTTGGTCATGCACCTGGGGTTGCCAGTCTATTTGGTCATGCACCCGGTGTTGCCAGTCTATTTGGTCATGCACCCGGTGTTGCCAGTCTATTTGGTCATGCACCTGGTGTTGCCAGTCTATTTGGTCATGCACCTGGTGTTGCCAGTCTATTTGGTCATGCACCCGGTGTTGCCAGTCTATTTGGTTATGCACCCGGTGTTGCCAGTCTATTTGGTTATGCACCTGGTGTTGCCAGTCTATTTGGTTATGCACCTGGTGTTGCCAGTCTATTTGGTCATGCACCCGGTGTTGCCAGTCTATTTGGTCATGCACCTGGTGTTGCCAGTCTATTTGGTCATGCACCAGGTGTTGCCAGTCTATTTGGTCATGCACCTGGTGTTGCCAGTCTATTTGGTCATGCACCTGGTGTTGCCAGTCTATTTGGTCATGCACCCGGTGTTGCCAGTCTATTTGGTTATGCACCAGGTGTTGCCAGTCTATTTGGTTATGCACCAGGTGTTGCCAGTCTATTTGGTTATGCACCAGGTGTTGCCAGTCTATTTGGTTATGCACCAGGTGTTGCCATAGGAAAGGCTGTGTTTCTGTTCTGTTGTATATAAAACACTGCAGTGCTAAAAGGTGTGTGTACTACAAAGCAGGATCAATGAGTTATCCAGCTAACTTTGATAAGCAACCAGAGAGGTAGACTCTACAAAGCAGGATCAATGAGTTAGCCAGCTAACTTTGATAAGCAACCAGAGGGGTAGACTCTACAGAGCAGGATCAATGAGTTAGCCAGCTAACTTTGATAAGCAACCAGAGCGGTAGACTCTACAGAGCAGGATCAATGAGTTAGCCAGGCCTAAATATTCTGAAACGTTTTCCTTTGATTGAAGGATAACCTTGAAATTGGCATGGTCTAATTACCTCAGCCAAAACTTGTATCCAAGTTTAGATTTATTAATGAATTAGAATACCAATTGTTATTTCTTGTTGCTTATCAAAGTTAGCTGGCTAACTCGTTGATCCTGCTTTGTAGAGTCTACCCCTCTGAAGGTTCAGTGTGGGACAGAGGATGGGAAGGTTCATCGGTAGTCTGAGACTGGGAGAAACCCTTGTTTTCCTCGGGAAATATTGGTTCCTCTACAAAAGCTTTACATTTTGTTTAATGTGACTACATTTATCACATTTTGTTTCCTGTTTGCAATTAACCAAACTGACGTTCCGTCCATCAAATCTGTTGTTGTGTGAAATAGGCTCCACAGTTTGTTTTTGGGGCTCTCTAAACCCTGGGAGAATAGGGTCCCAGTCCTAAGGGTCAGTATCAGTTTACGCTGGCTATCTTCCTGTTGGGGTGGGGGGAGGAGATGTTGCAAGGGAAAGATACTGTAGATCTATCACCTAGGCTAGGAACATGGAATCCATAGAACCATAGAACAGTCACCCCAACCGTTCTATAATGGAACATAGAACCATAGAACAGTCACCCCAACCGTTCTATAATGGAACATAGAACTGTGTACACCCTAACAAGCACTGTCATGATAACCTAGTCTGAGAAACCAGTCTCTCTTAGCGAACGTTACACTCCTTGCCGTTACCATCTTTGGCACATGAAATGGAGTATTTTGCAATAACGTCTGCTGAACACGTCTACGTGACAATTAATATGTTGATTTGATTTGTGTATAGGGAGTGGATATGCTAGAGGCTGGTACCCAGGCTAATGATAACCTTGGAGCTAGCCTAACTAAGAGACGGGTACTCAGGCTAACGATAACCTTGGAGCTAGCCTAACTAAGAGACTGGTACTCAGGCTAATGATAACCTTGGAGCTAGCCTAACTAAGAGACTGGTACTCAGGCTAATGATAACCTTGGAGCTAGCCTAACTAAGAGACGGGTACTCAGGCTAACGATAACCTTGGAGCTAGCCTAACTAAGAGACTGGTACTCAGGCTAATGATAACCTTGGAGCTAGCCTAACTAAGAGACTGGTACTCAGGCTAATGATAACCTTGGAGCTAGCCTAACTAAGAGACTGGTACTCAGGCTAATGATAACCTTGGAGCTAGCCTAATTAAGCATGATGCGGTCTTAAACAGTAATACTTAACCTTACATAGGTAATATACATATCTAAAAGGTGTCATTCTGAGGTACCAAGTTAAAGATGTGACCTTTTTCTTCTCTCTGGGGAAACTAGTCTGTAGAAACTTTAACCATGTCAGTGTTTTTCCGTGGATCTAATATTGATTAGTATGCATCGTGTTGAGAAGCTAGCCGCCCACACAGTGTTTGAAGCTTTGCCAAGACACTTTAATTACTTTCATTTCCTTTTTTAAAAAGTTTTTTTAATCTAGGGTTTGAGGTTGTTTTTAAGTGTGTGTGTGTGTGTGTGTGTGTGTGTGTGTGTGTGAAAGTCCATCTCTAACCCCGCCTCTATGTTGTCAATAACGTGGCTCAACATTCTCTCTGATCTGTCAGTGGAACAACTGTTTTTTCAGAACATCTGTCAGAATTTACATGGATATGCCAAAACTCTGGTCGACAGGTACGACTCTTGATTTTGACGTTTGATGAAAGCCGTGGCTACAATAGTTCCCTTAATATCCAACTCTGTTACTCTTATTCTGGGCATGTATAACTCTCCAGAATTGAATCTTCAGAATTGACGATATTCCCCGAGTCCTCAACAGCTACATACAGATGTTTGAAGAGTGGAAAAAATACAGTAATTCAATAAAAAGATGTATGAACAAGAAAATCTATGAGAAGTCGCTAGTTCCACAAGTAGGTTCTGGATAATCTGTGCTAGACTGAGAATAGAGAATCAAGCTGTTTCTGTGTTGAAGAGGGAGGGAGAGAGTAAATTACTGCAGTGTTTTCCAAAAACACCATCCGTCCCTTCAGCTGTCCATCCAAACCTGCTCTGTCTGTTCGTTCACCTCCACTGTGTCCCTTTCGTTTCATTTTTATTGTGTCTCAATACATTGTGCAAGAAAAAAAGGATTTTACAGTTGGTGACCCCTTTTTAAGGTCACGAACTGTACCCTGGCAATGACCAAATGATTATCTCTTAACCGTTATCTATTTCATTTGATCAGACATCAAATCAGTCACTCTAAGTCCGATTTTAACGTTGTATGAATATTTTTCTGTGAAAGAATTGCTTGTTAAAGGTGTGTGAGTTCGTTTCACTGTCCTTTTATTAGACAGTTCACTGTTCTCTTGAAGCAACCCCCAGCCACAACAACGCAAACCTATAATACGTGTTGAGTTAAATACATCTGGGTTTCTGGGTGGCTACAGCCAGTAGCTGGATCAGGTGTTGTCACCATGTTAACATTTTCATTTTCCTTTTATTGTAAATTTAAGAAATTCATGCAACTTTTTCAATTGTATTGATTGGTGATTCGTGAGCATGTTCAGCTCTTTCTAGGTCTTGTCTTGTCATGTGTGTGTGTGGGGCAGTAGTCTTCCTCAGCTATTCATCTCTCACTCATACAGCCATCTCTCTGGAACTGCCAGTCAGCCACTCCACGTAATGCCATGCCTCTCTCTCACTCATACAGCCATCTCTCTGGAACTGCCAGTCAGCCACTCCACGTAATGCCATGCATCTCTCTCACTCATACAGCCATCTCTCTGGAACTGCCAGTCAGCCACTCCACGTAATGCCATGCATCTCTCTCACTCATACAGCCATCTCTCTGGAACTGCCAGCCAAGCCACTCCACGTAATGCCATGCATCTCTCTCACTCATACAGCCATCTCTCTGGAACTGCCAGCCAAGCCACTCCACATAATGCCATGCAGTCGAGGTTTGGAAAAAGATCCTGTGATGTAACTTCCTAACTTCCTATTATATTTACTGCCTGTCATATTCAAACTATATTGGAGACTTGTATGTTGGAGAGGATGTAGTTACTGTTCCCAAATGGCAAGAGACCACAAGAGAGTTGAACATCTCACTGTGATTATCTAATCAATGAGCTGATGAGGATGGATTTATGGTTCTCATCAGTATTGTATTTTTTTAAGATTTAAGTTTCAAACTATTTTGATTTAAGTTTCATTTTCTGGAAATTGTCTGTCGGCTGTTCTTTCTCACTTTTCAATGCTTTCTTCCTGTATTGTGAAATGATAGACTTGCCCAGATAGATCTCTCCTGGAATCTATGCAAATATGTTCTGGTGTCCTAACGCCAAGGCTGAAACGGGAGATGGGACTGAGTTAACGTGTAAATAATGTATAAACCAATGGGTCTTTTAGAAATACAGGGGCATGTGAATTAATCAAGAGGACTGAATGAAACACATGCAAAATGAATGTCTGAAATATTTTTATATAATTTAAGAGAGGGGAAAGAAAATATAACATGAGAAACAAAATAAAATAAAAATGGGGGGAAAAAATCTGTAAGAAACACACAAAAAATAAAGGGAATGTTTTTATTCATTTATAAATGTTTTACCTAGCCATATGAATTGTGTCATGATATTTCTTTATTTCGTCAATTAAGCTTCTGACACGCCACACAGAACAGTTGAACAGATGAGCTTCTCACCTAGAAATGAGCTTTTTCTGTCTTTCACCTGTTATTCTCCCTTTTTAAAATCATTCATTCTCCCTAAATGTCTGTGTGTGTGTGTGTGTGTGTACTCTTTTACAGCAGAACATTCTACAGATACTTATTAACTGACTCAAACGCTTGTTTATTAGCCTAGATCCAAGCACAGGATGATTCGAGTGAGTGAATCTCATGCATGTCTAGAACGTTCACCACTGTCAGTGTGTTGGTTAATCTAGAACATTCACCACGGTTAGTGTGTTGGTTAATCTAGAACATTCACCACTGTCAGTGTGTTGGTTAATCTAGAACATTCACCATGGTTAGTGTGTTGGTTAATCTAGAACATTCACCACGGTTAATGTGTTGGTTAATCTAGAACATTCACCACTGACAGTGTGTTGGTTAATCTAGAACATTCACCACTGACTGTGTGTTGGTTAATCTAGAACATTCACCACGGTTAATGTGTTGGTTAATCTAGAACATTCACCACTGACAGTGTGTTGGTTAATCTAGAACATTCACCACTGACTGTGTGTTGGTTGATCACCTGTGTCAATCGGGAACTGTCCAACGTGGCCCGCTACCAAGGACTGTGGGCTCTCATCCTCCATGGCCGACGAGAGTAAGACATTTAAGCGTGTTAACCTTCGCAAGGCTGCCGGCCCAGACGGCATCCCTAGCCGTGTCCTCAGAGCATGTGCAGACCAGCTGGCTGGAGTGTTTTACGGACATATTCGATCTCTCCCTATCCCAGTCTGCTGTCCCCACTTGATTCAAGATGGTCACCATTGTTCCTGTACCCAAGCCCAAGAAGGCAAAGGGAGCTGATCTTAATTGACTATTGCCCCGCAGCACTCACTTCTGTTATCATGAAGTGCTTTGAGAGGCTAATTGAGGATCATATCTCCACCTTACCTGATACCCTAGACCCACTACAATTTACTTACTGACCAAATAGATCCACATGCAATCAACCATCACACTGCACACTGCCCTATCCCACCTGGACAAGAGGATTACCTAATGTAAGAATGTTGTTTATTGACAACAGCTCAGCATTCAACACCATAGTACCCTCCAAGCTCATCATTAAGCTGGAGGCCCTGAGTGTGAACCCCGTCCTGTACAACTGGGTCCTGGACTTCCTGATGGGCCGCCGCCCCCAGGTGGTGAAGGTAGGAAACATCACCTCCACTCTGCTGATCCTCAACACGGGCCACACAAGGGTGCGTGCTCAGCCCCCTCCTGTACTCCCTGTTCAACAATGACTGCGTCGCCATGCACGTCTCCAACTCAATCATCAAGTTTGCAGGCGACACAACAGTAGTAGGCCTGATTACCAACAATGACGAGACAGCGTACAGGGAGGAGGTGAGGCCCTGGGAGAGTGGTGCCAGGAAAATAACTTCTCCCTCAACGTCAACAAAACAAAGGAGATGATTGTGGACTTCAGGAAACAGCAGAGGGTGCACCCCCCCTATCTACATCGACGGGACCGCATTGGAGAAGGTGGAAAGCTTCAACTTCCTCGGCCTACACATCACTGACAATCTGAAACACCGATAGTGTGGTGAGGAAGGCGCAACAAATTTGGCTTGGCCCCTAAAACCCTCACAAACTTTTACAGATGCACAATTGAGAGCATTCTGTTGGGCTGTATCACCGCCTGCTACGGCAACTTAACCACCCGTAACCGCAGGGCTCTCCAGAGGGTGGTGCGGGCTGCACAACGCATCACCAGGTGCAAACTACCTCCAGGACAACTACAGCACCTGATGTCACTGGAAGGCCAAAAAGATCAGCAAGGACATCAACCACCACAGCCTGTCCATCCTGCTATCATCCAGAAGGCGAGGTCAGTACAGGTGCATCAAAGCTGGGACCAAGAGACTGAAAAACAGCTTCTGTCTCAAGGCCATCAGACTGTCAAATAGCCATCACTAGCCAGCTTCCACCTGGTTATGCAAACCTGCACCTTACAGGCTGCTGCCCTATATACAGTTGAAGTCGGAAGTTTACATACACTTAGGTTGAAGTCATTGAAACTAGTTTTTCAACCACTCCACAAATTTCTTGTTAACGAACAATAGTTTTGGCAAATCGGTTAGGACATCTACTTTGGGCATGACACAAGTAATTTTTCCAAAATATGTTTTACAGACAGATTATTTCACTTATAATTCACTGTATCACAATTCCAGTGGGTCAGAAGTTTACATACTCTAAGTTGAGTATGCCTTTAAACACCTTGTAAAATAAAAGATAATTATGTCATGGCAAGCTTCTGGTAGGCTAAATGAGTCAATTGGAGGTGTACCTGTGGATGTATTTCACGGCCTACCACGTTCATCTGTAAAATCAATAGTACGCAAGTATAAACACCATGGGACCACGCAGCCGTCATACCGCTCAGGAAGGAGACGTTTTCTGTCTCCTAGAGATGAATGTACTTTTGTGCGAAAAGCGAAAATCGATCCCAAAACAACAGCGAAGGACCTTGTAAAGATGCTGGAGGAAACAGGTACAAAAGTATCTATATCCACAGTAAAACGATTCCTATATCGACATAACCTGAAAGGCCGCTCAGCAAGGAAGAAGCCACTGCTCTAAAACCGCCATAAAAAAGCCAGACTACGGTTTGCAACTGCACATGGGGACGAGGATCGTACTTTTTGGAGAAATGTCCTCTGGTCTGATGAAACAAAAATAGAACTGTTTGGCCATAATGACCATCGTTATGTTTGGAGGAAAAAGGGGGAGGCTTGCAAGCCGAAGAACACCATCCCAACCTTGAAGCACGGGGGTGGCAGCATCATGTTGTGGGGGTGTTTTGCTGCAGGAGGGACTGGTGCACTTCACAAAATAGATGGCATCATGAGGAAAGGAAAATTATGTGGATATATTGAAAGCAACATCTCAAGACATCAAGTCAGGAAGTTAAAGCTTGGTTCGCAAATGGGTCTTCCAAATGGACAATGAACCAAAGCATACTTCCAAAGTTGTGGCAAAATGGCTTAAGGACAACAAAGTCAAGGTATTGGAGCGGCCATCACAAAGCCCTGACCTCAATCCTATAGAAAATTTGTGGGCAGAACAGAAAAAGCGTGTGCGAGCAAGGAGGCCCACAAACCTGACTCAGTTACACCAGCTCTGAGTCTTCCCACACCCAACTTATTGTGGGAAGCTTCTGGAAGGCTACCCGAAATGTTTGACCCAAGTTAAACTATTTAAAGGCAATACACTCAATTAGTATTTGGTAGCATGTAAACTTCTGACCTGCTGGGAATGTGATGAAAGAAATAAAAGCTGAAATAAATCATTCTTTCTACTATTATTCTGACATTTCACATTCTTAAAATAAAGTGGTGATCCTAACTGACCTAAGACAGGGAATTTTTACTAGGATTAAATATCAGGAATTGTGAAAAACTGAGTTGAAATGTATTTGGCTAAGGTGTATGTTAACTTCTGACATGAACTGTACATGGAATCACTGGCCACTTTAATAATGAAACACTAGTCACTTTAATGTTTACATACTGCTTTACTCATCTCACGGTAGAATAGAATACAGTATATAAATATATTTTAGTCAATGCCACTCCGACATTGCTCAATCTAATATTTAAGTATTTCTTAATTCCATCATTTGACTTTTAGATTTGTGTGTATTGTTGTGAATTGTTAAATACTAGTGCACTGTTGGGGGTTACACCAATGCCATGATTACTGTATATATATATATGTGATAACCTTTTGTATGCTTGCAATGCGCAAATGATGGGAAAACACTGGGTAAATGGAGATGTACTGCTTTAGTTCTCAGGCTGAGAACGGCCTGCTCCTGCTGATAGTCACACGGCCTCAAGGCCGAGATAGTAGAGCTGAGAAACCACAGCGGAGACATGTTCTTCTCATCTTTGATACTTTTGCATCTAATCCAACGCAACAATGTTAAGATATGATTGACGGTAGGTTATCCACATCAACTAGTATAAAGAGTTTTGTCTCCTGTTTCGCCACAAAGATCTTTACTATAGACTACTGAGGTATTCTGTATGTGAATCTCTGTCTGCAATTGCGTCTTATTACTAAAGAGTTTTATACCAAGGTTCCTGTGTCTGTGTCATCTATCTGGAAGACTGATTGTTAAAGGAAACGTACATCACCCCATGCAAAGGACCACCCAACACCAGGAACAAAAGTATTTCGCTACACCTGCAATAACATCTGCTAAATATATGTATGTGTCTGACCAATAACATTTGATTTGATTTGGTGTGGCGGTAATACGGTCACCGTAACAGTCCTAATCCTGACAGAGAGGCTGTCTAGTACTGATCATCCTGACAGACTGTCTAGTACTGATCATCCTGACAGACTGTCTAGTACTGGTCATCCTGACAGAGAGGCTGTCTAGTACTGATCACCCTGACAGACTGTCTAGTACTGATCATCCTGACAGACTGTCTAGTACTGATCATCCTGACAGACTGTCTAGTACTGATCATCCTGACAGACTGTCTAGTACTGATCATCCTGACAGACTGTCTAGTACTGATCATCCTGACAGACTGTCTAATACTGGTCATCCTGGCAGACTGTCTAGTACTGGTCATCCTGACAGACAGACTGTCTAATACTGGTCATCCTGACAGACTGTCTAGTACTGATCATCCTGACACTGTCTAGTACTGATCATCCTGACAGACTGTCTAGTACCTGCATATCATATGATTAAAGTTTCATGCTCGTCTGTTGACGTGTCCTTCTCATCAACATTCTCCAAACCACTACCCTCTCCTCATCAAGCCAAATCCACTGAAGGAAACAAACCTATTCAAAAAAGAAGAAGAAGAAAACAGCTGTCAGGGCAGATGAATTCCTTCACTTTGTGTGCCGACTTGGAAACTGGAGGAGTTTGGGCTGTCTCCTAGCAACACCAAACAAGAAAACAAAAGAGAGAAGTTGAGAGAGAACGTTAGAGTTGAGTGGTCATAAAGGACAACAGTGTGTGGGGGTGGAACAGGTGTTGGATACCTAGGAACAGGTAAGGTAATTCTGTTTATATCATAATATATTTTTTAAGACAGACAGTTCATGACTTTAGATTATATAACTTAATGAAATGCTTATGGTATTCGGTGGTCTTTGGGGTATGGTGCCATTTATGTATTAGTTTAAATTAGTGAAATATACTAAAGGAGACCTGACCAAATTCACATAGAAATGTGCGTTATAGATCTGTCATTCTCATTGAAAGCAAGTCTAAGAGATCTGTTCTGTGTGTGAATTTAGTTTTTTGCCTCTTTAGACTGTCTCTGTCAGAATGAACAGCACCTGACCATCTGTCAGGATTTTATGCACCAGCTTCAAACAGCTAAAAATGCAATATTTTTGGTTATGGAAAATATATTTCACATTAAATGAAATGAGGGAAAACTATTAGAATTTTATCAACCAGGAAATGGCAGAGTGATTTCTGCATAATGTGTCTTTAAGGTTTAAATGTTTCTAAATATATTCATATTTCATGCTTCAAAGGACAAGCAATTATAATAAAATACAAACAGTGTTCAAAGTACAAATGACAGAGACAGTTATTTACAATGTTATTCTCCTCTCGCTTGTTGTGCCTACAGATGAAATAATATCTATCCATCTAGCAGACGCTATTGTCCAAAGTGACCTACAGTCATGAGTGTATACATTTTACATACGGGAGGTGCCGGGAATCAGACCCACTATCCTAGCATTGCATGCGCCATTCTCTACCAACAGAACTACAGATGTAGGAACTTAATTTGAGTCAGTTTGCTACGGCAGGAAAATGATCCTGCAGCAACAGTAAATTTGGAATATAATTAAATAAAGTTTTTGTAGGGGTTGAAAGAATTTTTTGTGAGAGCAAATCAAGTCTGACATTTCAAAGTGGAAAATACAAACTTTAGAAGCTTTTTTAAACCTTTGAATACACTACTAAGTTTGCATTTCCTGCTGTGCAGGAACATGTTCTGCAACAAAAGTAATCAAATTACGATCCTACATCTGTATGGCTGTCAGAGAGAGAGTGTGTGTGTGTATTACTCACACAACATGATGTTGCAGCAACAGGACCTTCTCATCTATAATGTAGGGTGGTAATGTAAGGAGAACCCTGTGATGTCAAGAGAGGGACTCGCGCTGTCATAGCCCGACTGACAGACACCCACCCTTAGCAAACATGGCTGTCTCATAGTCGCCTGACATAACCTGAGATAGTCTCTGCTCATCAGTGGTGTAGTGTCTGCTGATTTACATAGTTTTATTCAAATGAGTGAGTTTTTATTTGCTTCATTTCCATTTTAGAATTGAATGAGGTGAGATTGTAGTAGGATTTCTCATTTAGTTCCTCTCGTCAAAGTGTTATAAGATAAGATCACGGAGGCACTACCGTAACATCTGCTGAGTGTTGTGTTTCCCAGACAGGATTTCTATACCTACACCGTGGTTTGCCCAAGAAGAAGAAATATAATTGTAATATTTTATAACAAAGTCTATAAAGTGATATCATTTATTCCTACGTAGCATCAGTAGGTAAAATCACTGGGGAAAGCCAGAAAAAGAAAGATAAGAAACTGGAGCTGCCTCCACTATTCCAGCACCATTTCAACTTCATCAAATCATCTCTGCTTAGTCAAAAAAGGTGAAAACTAAAAGATACCAAAAAACTATTTAGTCCAATCGACATAAGCTAAATGTGATGTGGCTGACCGTGGTTCTGATTTGTGTGTGTAAGTAGGAAAAACATGTTGAATCACCCTCTTTGCAGAGAAACACCAATGCCATCCACCCCTCTTTCATGTTGTCTAAATGGTCTATGACTCTGTCATACAGTACAGCCTTACATTTGTGTTGTTGTCCTAGGCGACCTGGCTAAAATGCTTTCTCGCTAGCCTAACTTCCTTTCATGGGCAACGATCCACCAGGCCAGCTAGTTAACATTAGCTAGTAAACATTAGCGAGTTAGCTAGTTAACATTAGCTAGTTAACATTAGCTAGTTAGCTAGTTAACATTACCCTACTTCATTGAACGTCCATTCCTCTCAGGGTCACAATGATGAATTAATGGTTGCGTCAGAATCCACGTTATAATCATTGGCCAGTACGGAGAATTAAGTAAAACCATAGTCCAAATACCTATCACCATCTATGGCTAATTTAGGAAAGGGACAATTTTAGCTAGCTAGCAACCGGAGGACAACTGAACGAGATGCAACAATTTAAGTTGTTTCTGTGAATGACGTATTTCTCTTGAATCGATGCGATAGGAGTGAAGTCAAATCCAAACTGGTTTCCCTTGACGCTTTTTGTTGTTCCGCCAGAACCATTCACAGTTGAGCGCACTCAGTTTAGCTCAACGCTGATTGGTCATTATTATTATTATCAAGAGGCCAAATACTCGCTGGCTTTCTCTTGCATTCAATGCTACAGGTGGCAACAACGATTTGTCTTGTCAAATCATATGGTCATTGTCCTGCCAAATATGGTAGCCTACCCACCCCCAAAAATGTCCATCACTATTACTCACAATTGGGGCTCCCGAGTGGCGCAGCGGTCTAAGACACTGCATCTCAGTGCAAGAGGCGTCACTGCATCACATCCGGCTGTGATTGGGTGTCCCGTAGGGCGGCGTACAATTGGCCCAGCGTCTTCCGGGTTTGGCTGGGGTAGTTGTTCCTGTTCCCCAGTAGGCCGTCATTGTAAATAAGAATTTGTTTGTGTATATCTCTTTTCTGTGTGTCTGGGAGAACAGTGTATTGAAGAGTCTGCCTGCGGTAGAGATCAGGATATGGCGCCTGTCACAATGAGTCTGTCAGCTATACAAGAACAGGATGCTGCAGGTCTTTAACAACACACACACACACACACACACACACACACGCATTACGTGCTGAATCCAAAATGTATGTGACAGCCATAGTCAGACAGATCATGGGTCAATACTGTACAAGTTCAGTCAAATAATTCAAAACATTTTAACCAATTTTTTTCTCTTCTTGTTCTTTTCTCAGGGTAAGGAGTGACTTCATTGCAAGGCTGAGATCTGGTAGCAGGAAGGCCTGCTCATACTGTGGCTCTGACACCCTAGCCTCCACCCCTTGGTCTGCCATTATGTTCCCCATCCGTCCCCACAGCCCCAGTCCCTTGGGTCAGTCCGACACAGAGACCCCAGAGGAAGACCACCTAGCCCCCATCTCCCCCTCCCTCCTGACCTGCTGGGCCACTCAGGCCCTGCGTGACCTGGCCCGGGGGGAGACAGAGCTGCGACGGCTGCTGGAGCGCCAGGTGGCTGAGACAGAGGGAGTGAGCAGGGGGCTAGAGCGTGCCATACTAGGGGCGAGACGGGAGGAGCGGCGTCTGCTGGAGAGAGTGGAGCAGGACCACCGGGACACCCAGCGCAGGCTGGAGCAGCTGCAGAGGGAAAATGCTGCGGCCGCCCGCGTTAGTCAGGCCCTGTTGGACCAGAGGCTCCGTAAGGTCGCCCAGCTACGGGAGCAGATCCAGAGAAGTGGTCAGGGCCAGACGGGGCCCGAACAGAACCTCCTGATCAGAGGGGTCGCCAACCTCCTCCAGCCCTGGGAGATCTCCCTCTCCCTGAAGAAGGTGAGCTTCAGACCCAGCTCCCAGCCCAATGTCGTGACCTTCGGGGAGATCAGATTCCAGGAGCACAATCTCTGTCTTAATGTGGGGGGTTGTGGGCCAGAGGGACAGTTTTGTGCCCTACACTCTGGGGAGCACTGTGGGAATGCCCAGCACGGGGGTGCAGGGGAAGTGAGAAGTACCCCCGATGGAGGGACTGGGCCGGGGCAGGATGTGACCTCACCAACAGGCAGTGGGAACCTGAGGGTTGTCAGGAAGATCCGCCTCTCTGCCAGGAGTGACGAGGAGTCCGGAGAAGAGAAGAAGTCATCCACTAAAAGGAGACGCTGGCCTCCTAAGAAGGAGCCCTCTGATAGGGAGTCATCCCAGGATGAGGAGATAGAGTCCCCTATATCTCAACCACGAGAAGAGGACCTCTTTCTGGCCGTCCCCGCGTCGCTTAGCAACGGAGACTCTGAAGAGGACTTGAGGCACAGGACGAACAATTTCGGCGGCCGGCTGGGTTACGGGGTCATGAGCAAGAGGAAGCAACGCACCCTGGTCATGGTCTCTGGCCGTGAGCCCTGCTCCTCACCAGAGGGGGGCAGACTGGAGCACAGCAGCCTCAGTCCCTGCTGGAGCCTGGACAGCCAGGATGGAGGAGACAGCAGAAGCAGAGTGAGACAGAGTGACTTCCCCAGGGGAGCGCCGTCTCCTAGCTACAGAACAATGGGCTCTCCCTCTCCTAAGGTCAGTCCTAGGGAGCCACTGACCAGTTATAGCTGCATGGACCTCACCTCCAGAGAGTGCCCTCACTCGTGCCTCAGCGTGTCCTCTGATGACCACCAAATGGGCCCCACAGGGGACTCTGGTCATCCTCTTTCCCCAGCCGACAGCCTGGATTCCTGCTACACCTTCATAGTCAGCTCCCCCCGGGATCACAGCCTTAGAGGCTCCCTGAACCACGACCCCCGCCTGTCCAAGTCAGCGGCAGACTTGTCACGCAAGACCCGCCCACTGATCAACAGTGGGAGGGGGGAGCATGTGGGGGCCTGGAGGGTGAACAGGAGCAGCCTGACCTCCACCACCACCTCCATCCCCTCGACACTAAGCCGAGGACACACCGTCTCTGAGGGTCTACAGAGCCCCTCCGGGCGCAGAGACTCTGGGGTGTGGGGCCCAGTAGCCAAGAGGCAGAGTGGGATTATAGAGAGTACCAGCCGGGTGAGCAGGTGTCTCTCCATGTCGGTCATAGACTCTGCCTCTCAGGAGCAGCAGGGGAGAGGCTGGGGGGAGAGAGGGGAGAGAGGAGAGCCTGCTCTGACGGAGATGGAAGAGGAAAGAGGCCATCTCCAGCCCCAGCTTGGGTGTCTGATCCGTCAGTTTGGTAAACAAGGCTCCGGCCGTGCCGACCTCACCCTGCCCAGCGGGGTCCACGCCACGCCCCAGGGGCAACTTTTCGTGGTGGACTGTGGGAACGCCCGGGTCCAGGTGACCGACCCGCGAGGGAACGTCCTCCAGCAGGTGACCTCCACGACCTCCGAGGGCTCCGTCCGACGCTGCCGGAACTACTTCGACATCGCCGTCAACGCCAAGGGCCTGATCGCTCTGAGCTGCGCAGCGGAGCGCGCACTCCTGGTGTTCAGCCGCCACGGCCGTCTGCTCCAGACCTTCGGCGGGTTGGGGATGGGCGCCGCCAAGGACGAGCTGGAGGCCCCCCGGGGTGTGACGGTGACCCGGCTGGATGAGTTCCTCGTGGCGGACATCCGGAAAGGCACCCTGACCACCCTCAAGCTGGACCCCAAGACGGGCTCTCGGCTGGAGCGCACAGTGGTGACGGGTTTCCACAGGCCCTACCTGGTGGCTGCCTGCCTGAGCTCTGGCCTGGTGGCCGTTTCAGAGAGGGGTAGCGAGACGGGCCGGGAGCCCTGCGTCAAGGTGCTGGAGCCGGGCTGGAACACGGTGAGGGTCCTGGGGGTGTGTGCCAGCATGGGGCCTGTCCTGACCAACCCTTGGGGGATCTGCATAGACAGGGATGGAGACGTGGTGGTAGTGGACTGGGGCAGGCAACACAGGGTGGTGATGTACCCAGCCCAGGGGGTAGGCAGGCCTATAATCACCCAGGGGCTGAGCAGCCCACGAGGCCTGGCCCTGCTTCCTGAGGGGCATCTAGTGGTGTCAGACAGCATGCACCACTGTATCAAGATCTACCGGTACAAGTGATGTCACCAGAACACTGTGCGTCAATAACACTCCCACAGAATTATGAGAAGGTGGACTTCATTGTTATATGTTTCTTTGTTATATGCTGAGACTTGTCTTTTCACCAAATGTGAACTGTTTTTGAAGTAACACAGTGTAGAGTATTATTTCCTGTAATTTCAGCTAGCCTGTTCTCTGTCTACAAAGTTCTCCGTCTATAGCCCTTAGGGATGATAACCTACATGATTGAATCATGCCCTGCAGATGTCAGCAGTGAGACATCAAAATCCAATTCGTAAAGTCTTTCCCTAGAATCAAACCGTTTGGAATATCAAAGTTTACAGTAGTTCCCAAGGGCACTGTAATCAGAGTAAACAACAAACATACTGAAAACTGATGTCATCAGCGTCACTGTCATGTGATTACTCATAAATGCTTACCGTTCGTTACATTCAGATGTTGTTAAAGTTGAGAAGACTCTTGTACTATTTCCCTGTTCAATGTGATTTTCTGTTTGCTGTGTAAAATATATATATATATATATATATTTATATATAAAAATATGTTCTTGAGTTATCTGGAATCTTGTCACAGTTGTCCTTAGTATTTTTGGAATCTGGGGAACAGTTCTATAATTTTCTACACTGTCGTGGCGTTATATTCTGACAGCGTGACAATCCTGTAGGCTGGAGGCTGTATACCTCCCTTCCCACTCAGCTTCAATCACAGCTTGTCTTTCTCTCACAGGAAAAATAAATAAAAATACAGCACATGCATATTCTCCATTCTAGGATGGATTTACTGTGATAAATAACTCAAGTAACTTCCAACAATGACTCTGCTGTCCAACTCCTCTCCTCACTCGTGTGTGTGTGTGTGTGTGTGTGTGTGTTTCTGAATGTCTGCGATATGAAAGATGTCTCACAGAGGAAGCCGCTGCATCGTGTTACTAAGGATTAACCTCCAAAGTGTGAAAATGCTAATGTGTTCATCCAGAATAAACATCAGAGGCATCATGACACATCAAGAAGTGTGTGTTATTTTTGTGTTAAGCTTTTTTATTGTAGTTAGTCTCGTGGCTTATCTTCTTTTTAAACTTAATGACTAGGCTTTCTCTGAAATCTCTCCCATAACAGCACATTTTCTCCAGCACATTATCTGCATATTTAATCAATACAACTTTAGCTGTCCATGTTTTTTTGGCAGAGTTTGCATTGTGCACAGATCGACTCCCCACTTCCACCCTAAATGATTGATTTACTGTGTAGGCTTAACGGAATCCCTACAGACTCGTCTGACCCAACAGATTTGACCTTTTCTGTAAAAAAAAATATAAATAAAAAATGGAACCAATTCCAGCCTCCGAACGTCAGAAGACAACTTTATGAGCAGGTGAAGCTCGAAAAAAAATTGGACCGTGAAGAGCGAGGTGAGAGAGTGTGAGAAAATCCTGTCAAAACATCATGTTTTAGAGCTGGGACACACAGCCAGGGTGAAGAATGAGATTCAAACCAGTTCCACCTGTCCTCCACATGCACCTCTGCTGGAGATGTAAAATGCAAAGCCATGTGATTTGCAAAAGTAATATTTAAACGTCACTTTTATGGAAAAGTGCACCTCTGCTGGAATGTAAAGTGCCGTGATTGCAGGTGTGTTGCTGCTCTACACCCACCGTGGACAATCATTGTCTGTCTGCAGGGGGTGAATGGGATTTTGAGACTGTACATCTTCCTGCCAGTGCTGTTTTTCTCCAGAGGCTAGAGAGGAGGCTCAGTTGGCAACTCCAGGATAGAGGGTTCAATTCCCAGTGCCACCCATACGTAAATTGTATACGAAATATAAATATATGCACAAAATCACTTTGTATCCAAGTCTGCTAAATAGATTTTATTATTATTATTATTATTATTATTATAGAATCATCCCTGAGACAGAAACCCACTCCCTCTCTCATAAATACCCAACACAGCAGTCTGTGGGTTCCATGGGATCCATTACAATTTATGCCCTACTATATATTGAAATGGTGTTTGTTTCTCACTCTTTGGGTCTGGGATGAAAAATAAAGAGGGGTATTGAGTGATAAATTATGAGTAGTGTTGTTTGCTTCCTTTACTCACAGTGGGAATAGGAGTTTGTGTGTCCTCATGTAAATGTGTTTGTTAACGGAGAGATGCTGCACCTCTCCTGCTAATGCATATCTGTTCATCCAGGATAAAGATCACAGATGCATCATAACACAACACAGAGTTGCAAAGAAAATATCTCAGACTGGACAATAAAACTGACCAATAAAAAAAAGAAAAGATTAAGATGGGTGAAAGAACCCAGACACTGGACAGAGGAACTCTGCCTAGAAGCCCAGCATCCCGGAGTCGCCTCGTCACTGTTGACGTCGAGACTGGTGTTTTGCGGGTACAATTTAATGAAGCTGCCAGTTGAGGACTTGTGAGGCATCTGTTTCTCAAACTAGACACTGTAATGTACTTGTCCTCTTGCTCAGTTGTGCACCGGGGCCTCCCACTCCTCTTTCTATTCTGGTTAGAGCCAGTTTGCGCTGTTCTGTGAAGGGAGTAGTACACAGCGTTGTACCAGATCTTCAGTTTCTTGGTAAATTCTCGCATGGAAAAGCCTTCATTTCTCAGAACAAATTCAGAAGAATGTTCTTTGTTTCTAGCCATTTTGATCCTGTAATCTAACTCGCAAATGCTGACGCTCCAGATACTCAACTAGTCTAAAGAAAGACAGTTTTATTGCTTCTTTAATCAGAACAACAGTTTTCAGTTGTGCTAACATAATTGCAAAAGGGTTTTCTATTGAATAATTAGCCTTTTAAAATGCTAAACTTGGATTAGCTAACACAACGTGCCATTGGAACACAGGAGTGATGGTTGCTGATAATGGGCCTCTGTACACCTATATAGATATTCCATAAAAATCTGCCGTTTCCAGCTACAAAAGTCATTTACAACATTAACAATGTCTACACTGTATTTCCGATCAATTGATGTTATTTTAATGGATATTTTCTTTTGGCTTTTCTTTCAAAAACAAGGACATTTCTAAGTGACCCCAAACTTTTTGAACGGTATTGTACATACGGCCCTAAGAGTTATGCAGAGTTGGTAGAATCTTATTCAAAATATTTCATAGCTGTAATGGCTGTCAAAGGTGCTTCTACCAAGTATGAACTCTGGGGAGTGAAGACAGACGCAATCCAGACATCATTTGTTTTTTCTAATTGTTTTATTACATTGTATTTATTAAATGTTCTATATAAAAATATATATATTTCACTGTGAAAATGTGTAGATCTGTAGGAAACAATCCAATTCAAAGGCAGCAAAATGTGAAAAGCTGTGTGAAGGGGTGTGTAGACTTTCACTGGGCACTGTTTGAGTGTGTGCTGTTTTGTAATTCAGCAATATATCCGGGTAAGCAGCTTTGTGACTATGTGCTTTAATAAAAACCATATGTGTGTATAGACAGAGCTTCCAGTATGTATGTACGTGGGTGGCAGTGGGCAGGTTGTCTTTTGTACTGTAGCTGTCTTGCCGTAGGGGATCTTGGAGTAGTGAGTGGGGAGCTAACCGGTGGAAAAGACCAATAAGAACTGTAGCTTCTTCATAGGTAGCTGTTCCCAGTACCAGTCACATGTTCTGTCTACAATTTCCACTCAACCCTTCTGTTGGAGCAAAGGGAAGGAGACTGGGCCAGTCAAATTCCTACCCAGCTAGCACATAACGTTCAGAGAACCTTTTGTGTTTCTTACAGCGTGGTGAGAGAGTCTTATGGTAATTTTGCATGCAACCTTCTGACAACTTTCTGGGAATGATGCCGGATAGTTGCTTGGCTTTGGAACATTCTCAGCACATTTAAGTAACTTGACAAACATTTTATGTTCTTGGGCATTTCATAACTAAACAAGGTTACCTAAAAGTTCAAAAATGGTTCGGTTTCATTTCAATTTTGGTAATGTTCTAGGAACGTTCTCCAAATGGTTTGGCAATGTTCTCAAATAGTTCAGAGTACGTTTTAAGACATGTTCCTTCCTCCTACACAACATATGAAATGTTTTACTAAAGTAAAGTGAATAAAGGATGATTAAGTGATAAGCGGTTGCCACCATCATGGGACTTGTTTAATTTTTTGTTGTTACAGCATTCAACCCACGCAAAGTATAGTGCATTTAAAAAGAAAATATTGAAACCTGTGGGAATTTCAGGACTGCAGCATAACGTTTCCTACAGGTTTCCTCATGGTTCTATTTGAAGTCAAGTTCTCAAAGTGTTTCCGGAGAACGTTATAACTTTCCATAAAAATCACAATACAACTTTAGCAATGTTCAGGAGAGCTCTCTCTGTCCTCTACGTTGTTAAGTGTGTTCAGGTGTGTTGGCCGCGTCCACAAATTGGCTACACCTGATCTTAAAGAGCGTTTGTTTCCTTTGAAATGGGGTCTGTTTGAATAGACTAAAAGTATATTCTTTGTATGCTCCATCCTGGTGACGCAGTGGACTAATTCCATGGAGAGAAAAAAATAAGATAATAGGTTTGAAATCTCACTGATGAAAACTAAATGTGTTTGCATGATTCATGTCTAAGGAAATGCATTTCCATGTGTCCCATCTGTGCTTGGAGTTAGAACATTAACCCAAAATAAGTTAGCAGTGTTATTAAAAGTCTTATTGAATCATTCAGTGAAAGTTTTAAGTTATTCAAAAAGCTTTAATTTCCGTTGTCAGAACGTTGTCAGAGCGTTAATAAAACCTCCCAGGAAAACTTTTGAAGGAACCAGAGCAAAACGTTGTCAGAACTTCCATGCAACCTATTACGTTTTACTAGTCAGGAAACGTATGGCTTCGTTTCCACAACCAATGTGAAACCAAAAAACATACATTCCCACAAATTCCAAGGAACCAAATGTGCTAGCTGGATACTGTAAAATACTTCCCTTATTCTTAGACCTTCAACTGTCAACAAGTCAGGAGGCACACTACTTGCACTGTGTATGTGTTACTGCAATCTCTTTCGTTTACTGAACCGCCAACTGAATTTTACTCTGCCTGGAGTACCCCTGAACTACCCACTAATGTGCATTTTACCACTAAGCCTATGGTCTCATGAGTCTTCTTAGCCTATCCACAAGGGGTACTTAAGGTACCAATCCCTGGTTGGGAACCACTGACTTGCTGTACATTATATTATTCTGTTTTCAGTACTGTGACTAGCAGGCCTGGGTGTCTATTTTCATTCCACTTCGAAGAGGAGACAGTGAAGCCAGTTACTGAGGCTGGCACCAATAACAGGAGGCAGTGAAGCCAGTTACTGAGGTTGGCACCAAAAACAGGAGACAGTGAAGCCAGTTAGGATGCCCAGAAGGCCAGCCTCCCAGAGTCGCCTCTTCACTGTTGATGTCGAGACTGGTGTTTTGCGGGTACAATTTAATGAAGCTGCCAGTTGAGGACTTGTGAAGCGTCTGTTTCTCAAACTAGACACTCCAATGTACTTGTCCTCTTGCTCAGTTGTGCACCGGGGCCTCCCACTCTTTCTATTCTGGTTAGAGCCAGTTTGCACTGTTCTGTAAAGGGAGTAGTACACATCGTTGCACGAGAGCTTCAGTTTCAGTTTCAGACCATAAGCCTTCTTATCAGTCAGTTGAATGTAATGAAAGCAGTGCCATAGATGGCATCTCCTAGAATAATGAGGTGGGAAGTAACACTACGAGCGTATGAGTATGTTATTACTTACAGAGCAGGCAAGGACAATGGTAATGCAGATGCTCTCAGCTGCCTCCCTCTCCCAGACTATCCAATCAGTCTGCCTCCAGGGGAACGAGTGCTGATGTTGGACCAGGAGAACAGCCCACTGATGACCTCCCAGCTAATCCAGAGCTGGACAGTGAATGATCCAGTCCTATCGAGGGTCCGTGACTTGAGGAGGTGGCCAGATCACAATGTGGGACCCGAGTTTGCTCAATACAAACAGAGACGGCACGAGCTCATTGTCCAGGACGGCTGTGTGCTGTGGGGAGCACTGTGTCATCGTTCCAGAGAGGACACACAGCAATGATGGAGTAGCTACATCAGAGTCATCCAGGCATGACCAGGAGCTACACGTGGAGGTCTAATATGGACTCTGACATTGAAAGGAAGGTCAAGTCAAGCACCACATGTCAAGAGCAAAGGAAAACACCTGCTAGTGCACCACTCCATCCATGGGAGCGCCCAGTAAGACCTGGAGAAGGCTACACATAGACTATGCAGGGTCGTTTCACGGGGAAGATGTTTTTGTTGTAATAGTAGACGCTCACTCAAAATGGCTCGATTGTATATCCAATGAGCTCAGCTACATCTGCTGCTACCGTGGAGTGTCTCACAGGAACAGTTTCAGTATTCAATGGCATTCCAGAGATGATTGTTTCAGACAACAGCTCAGTGTTTTGTGTGTGAGAACAATAAGGAGCTCATGACAAAGAATGGAATCACACACGTCCCTTGGACACCACACCATCCTCCCCCGAATGGTTTGGTAGAGAGAAACGCTCAGATGTTCAAAGAGCTAATGAAAAAGAGAGCAGGCAACTCGTTGGAGAAGAAACTGAGCTGAGTGTTGTTTAGCTATCGTGTCACGCCACAGTCAACCACCGGACTTTCACCGGCTGAGATGATGACGGAGAGGAATTTGAGGTGCACCTTAGACTTGATACACCCAGACCTAAAGAGTAAGGTGCAGGCTAAGCAAGCAGGACAGAAAACTTACCATGACAAACATGCAAAAGCTTGCAGTTTTGTAGTCAGAGACTCAACTGTATAGCCAGAACTTTGAGTATGGACCTAAATGGATACCAGGGTTGGTTCAAGAAATCACAGGGCCTGTGTCGTACACTGTGCTAGTGGGGGATGGTAGAGGAGCACGTAGGCACGTTGATCAGCTGTTCAGCAGACAGGAAACAGATTACGCAGAGCCAGTGACATGCAACACAGAACTCAGTCCAGCAGGCGAGGAGTTACCACGGGAAACAGGTACTCCACGGCCACCAACGGAGAATGCACTTGTTAAAACCTGTTTGGGCTCAAGCCCGACGTCGGAACGAAAATGACAACAGCTGCAGGGCGCGAAATTCAAAATCTATTTTTTTTTAAATATTTAACTTTCACACATTAACAAGTCCAATACAGCATTTGAAAGATAAACATCTTGTCAATCCAGCCAACATGTCCGATTTTTAAAATGTTTTACAGAGAAAACACCACATATATTTATGTTAGCTCACCACCAAATACAAAAGTGGACAGACACGTATGAATATGATTATGATGTATGAATTATGATTCAAGTAGCATGCACAAGCCAACCGAAATAAACTAAAACCAACCTAAAGAACCCAGAAAAAACTACCTCAGATGACAGTCATATAACATGTTACACAATAAATCTATGTTTTGTTCATAAAAAGTGCATATTTTAGCTATAAATCAGTTTTACATTGATGCTACCATAAATGCTACCACATAGCTACAGTCTGAATCCAGACGGGAGTAGCCAGAGAAAATACATACACCAACGTCGACTACTAATTACACCTCATAAAACATTTCAGAAAAACATATGGTGGATAGCTAATGAAAGACAGATATCGTGTGAATAAAGCCAATATTTCCGATTTTTGAAGTGTTTTACAGCGAAAACACAATATATCGTTATATTAGCTAACAACATAAGCTAGCATAAGGCAGCATTGATTCTAGTCAAGCGCTAGCCTAGCACAGTTAGCAAAGTTAGCATACAACAGTTCGACAGATATATGAAAAAGCATCCCAAATTGGGTCCTTGTCTTTGTTGATATTCCATCAGAATGTTGTAACGGGGTCCAATGTCCAGTACAGTCTTTAGTTGGGTTCCAGAACAAAATATTTCCCTCTTTGGTTAGCAAGCACCACGGCTATGCGGCGCTAAACTTTCTGTCTTCAAAACATTCTTCCAAAACATCACGTCTAAAGTCCAGAATAAATTGCAATAATATAATTA
The DNA here is from genome assembly GCF_029448725.1 of Salvelinus fontinalis. Taxonomy (NCBI): domain Eukaryota; kingdom Metazoa; phylum Chordata; class Actinopteri; order Salmoniformes; family Salmonidae; genus Salvelinus; species Salvelinus fontinalis. The sequence continues at coordinate 40,363,212 of NC_074683.1, forward strand.
AAGTATATTGAAAAAACATACTTTAGGATGATTTTGTGACATGTATCAAATAATATCGAAGTCAGAGATCATATTCACCGTTATCGACCTTCTTCCAGTAGCCGAGACCAAATTCTGCTTCGAGCCCGAAATTTTTTTTAACTGCGCAGGTCTCACAAGAAGGTGTGGTATTCAGTCCATGGACGAGATATTCGACTCCTTTCAATTCTCACTTCCGCATTACACCCTGATGAAGGCGTATGACGTGTTTCTACGGTCCTAAGTGTAATGACCTTTTATAGACAAGGTCTTAAAGAGACACATCGCATTTTGGAAATCTCAATTCGGCTGGGAAAATGGCTGTAAAAATATTTCTGTTCGACTTAGAGAAATAATTCAAACCTTTTTAGAAACTATAGACTGTTATCTATCCAACAGTAGTAAATATATGCATATTGTAAAATAAAAAGTTTCTTAAGAGGCCGTTTGAAAATGTGCACATATTTTCCAGTTTTTTCAATATTCACCCTGCAGCCTGAAGAAGTTAAGGAATCCAACAAACGTTCACCTAGAGGGGAATTGCGATGCTCTCAAAGAGTTAGGAAACCTCCAGCCCCATTTTGGAGTGTTTGGAAAGTAAAGGAGATATTTGTTTCTCATGGGCTGGAACGTGCCCTTGTCTCCTTTAGGAAGTAAGGTAGTCTACCCTTGCTTCCAATAAACAAATGTGAAATGACAATTCAATTATTGAATCAGTTGTTCAGTTGATAAGAAACACACTGGAAGGTTATGTTATTGATGCTAAGTGAAGAGATTACTTAACAGTTAGTTACCATGAGAATGGTTACTGTTATTGTTGTTGGAATACTCATACAGTAGGTGTTAGATCTGAAAATGTTAAACTAACCGAGAGTTAGTTCAGATTTTTGAGGGGAGTGATAAATGATGCGGGCTCATCTAACCAATAGGCGGTGCTATTTATTTTTTATTTAACCTTTTATTTAACTAGGCAAGTCAGTTAAAGAACATACTCTTATTTACAATGAGGTCCTAGGAACAGTGGGTTAACTGCCTTGTTCAGGGTCAGAGCAACAGATTTTTACCTTGTCAGCTCGGGGATTCGATCTAGCAACCTTTCGGTTACTAGTCCAACGCTCTAACCACTAGGCTACCTGCTGCCCCACTAGGCTACCTGCTGCCCCACTAGGCTACCTGCTGCTATCATTAGGCTACCTGCCGCCCCACTAGGCTACCTGCCGCCCCGCTAGGCTACCTGCCGCCCCGCTAGGCTACCTGCCGCCCCGCTAGGCTACCTGCTGCTATCACTAGGCTACCTGCTGCCCCACTAGGCTACCTGCTGCTATCACTAGGCTACCTGCCGCCCCGCTAGGCTACCTGCCGCCCCGCTAGGCTACCTGCCGCCCCGCTAGGCTACCTGCCGCCCCGCTAGGCTACCTGCTGCTATCACTAGGCTACCTGCCACCCCGCTAGGCTACCTGCCCCCCACTAGGCTACCTGCCGCCCCACTAGGCTACCTGCCCCCCCACTAGGCTACCTGCCCCCCCACTAGGCTACCTGCCTCCCCGCTAGGCTACCTGCCCCCCCGCTAGGCTACCTGCCGCCCCGCTAGGCTACCTGCCGCCCCGCTAGGCTACCTGCCGCCCCGCTAGGCTACCTGCCGCCCCGCTAGGCTACCTTCCGCCCCGCTAGGCTACCTTCCGCCCCGCTAGGCTACCTTCCGCCCCGCTAGGCTACCTTCCGCCCCGCTAGGCTACCTGCCGCCCCGCTGGGCTACCTGCCGCCCCGCTAGGCTACCTTCCGCCCCGCTAGGCTACCTTCCGCCCCGCTAGGCTACCTGCCGCCCCGCTAGGCTACCTGCCCCCCCGCTAGGCTACCTGCCCCCCCCCGCTAGGCTACCTGCCGCCCCGCTAGGCTACCTGCCGCCCCGCTAGGCTACCTGCCGCCCCGCTAGGCTACCTGCTGCTATCACTAGGCTACCTGCCGCCCCACTAGGCTACCTGCTGCTATCACCGGTCCTAGGATGGTAACCGTTCTGTGAGCAATAGAGAGAGTTAGTTGAGTATTGGTCTCCATGATAGATAGCGGTGTAAATCAGTTCCTAATGAATGACAAGTAAAGATTACATCCTGTGTACGCAATGGGTTGGACGATGCCTTTCCAGTCAATCATCTATAAAAAATAAAATGGATACTCATATGTTGGTCTATTCAAGATAGTGCAGAATGATTCACCTTTCTGGTTTTATGGTTACAAAGTCTGTGGAGCGCAATGCAATTCAACTTCTGGAAATGGTCCCGATCGTGTTCATTAAAACACAGGCCTATTTGGGAGCAGTGTAACGGTGAGTGGACACCCTTTCTCTATATATTGGATCTTTTGTCCAGCTACTGTGAAAAGTTTGGATGTGTGTAAAATCCTCTCCATAGTCTGCGTTGTTTTAATATTATAGGCCCACGGGGGGAGAAATGTTGGTGCCTGTAAGTTTGATCGAGCCTATTTAAAACAGTTTGTTGTTTTGTTTAGAATTTGATTAGAATTATTAGTTATCTTTTTATGGCTAATCATTAATTATTTTAATCTTCCTTATTGACAGTGTTTGGGCATGTCAATGCCTCAGCCGTAATGTAATTTACAGTACGCCTAGCCCCTGTATCAGTGTGAATACTATTGAAGACATTCAATTACTTAGAATAATGTGGACTGCAAATGGGTTCAAGTTCAATGTATTTAGCAAAGATACAGTAGGTCTCCATTTTGTTATTTTGTTTCTGTAAGCCATTGAACAAAACTAGAATGGACTAACATTTGGAATTGAGTTGATTCCAAGGCGTTGAAGCCTCAACACAACCTCTCTTAGTCTACTGCTCTCTGTTTATCGTATATGCACAATCACTTTATCCATACCGACATGTACATATTACCACAACTAGCCAAAACTAACCGGCGGCTGTACATAACATTGATACTGTCCTAGCCTCGCTACTGTTACAGTCTCGCTACTGTATATAGCCTCTCTACTGTATATAGCCTCTCTACTGTATATAGCCTCTCTACTGTATATAGCCTCTCTACTGTATATAGCCTCGCTACTGTTACAGTCTCGCTACTGTCATAGCCTTGCTACTGTATATAGCCTCGCTACTGTACATAGCCTCGCCACTCTTACAGTCTCGCTACTGTTACAGTCTCGCTACTGTTACAGTCTCGCTACTGTATATAGCCTCTCTACTGTTATATAGCCTCTCTACTGTATATAGCCTCTCTACTGTATATAGCCTCGCTACTGTTACAGTCTCGCTACTGTTACAGTCTCGCTACTGTATATAGCCTCTCTACTGTTATATAGCCTCTCTACTGTATATAGCCTCTCTACTGTATATAGCCTCGCTACTGTTACAGTCTCGCTACTGTTACAGTCTCGCTACAGTCATAGCCTTGCTACTGTATATAGCCTCGCTACTGTATATAGCCTCGCTACTGTATATAGCCTCACTACTGTTACAGCCTCTCTACTGTATATAGCCTCTCTACTGTATATAGCCTCTCTACTGTATATAGCCTCACTACTGTATATAGCCTCACTACTGTATATAGCCTCACTACTGTATATAGCCTCTCTACTGTATATAGCCTCTCTACTGTATATAGCCTCTCTACTGTATATAGCCTCACTACTGTATATAGCCTCTCTACTGTATATAGCCTCACTACTGTATATAACCTCACTACTGTATATAACCTCACTACTGTATATAGCCTCACTACTGTATATAGCCTCTCTACTGTATATAGCCTCTCTACTGTATATAACCTCACTACTGTATATAGCCTCACTACTGTATATAGCCTCACTACTGTTACAGCCTCACTACTGTATATACCAATTTGTAAGTCGCTCTGGATAAGAGCGTCTGCTAAATGACTTAAATGTAAATGTAATGTAAAATATAGCCTCTCTACTGTATATAGCCTCACTACTGTATATAGCCTCACTACTGTATATAGCCTCACTACTGTTACAGCCTCACTACTGTATATAGCCTCTCTACTGTATATAGCCTCTCTACTGTATATAGCCTCTCTACTGTATATAGCCTCACTACTGTATATAGCCTCTCTACTGTATATAGCCTCACTACTGTTACAGCCTCACTACTGTATATAGCCTCTCTACTGTATATAGCCTCTCTACTGTATATAGCCTCGCTACTGTATATAACCTCACTACTGTTACAGCCTCACTACTGTATATAGCCTCTCTACTGTATATAGCCTCACTACTGTATATAACCTCACTACTGTATATAACCTCACTACTGTATATAGCCTCACTACTGTTACAGCCTCTCTACTGTATATAGCCTCGCTACTGTATATAGCCTCTCTACTGTATATAACCTCACTACTGTTATAGCCTCACTACTGTATATAGTCTCTCTACTGTATATAACCTCACTACTGTATATAACCTCACTACTGTTATTTTCCACTGACTTTTTTTACTGTAGTTTTTATATCTTTACTTATCTATTGTTCACCTATTACCTTATTTTTTTTACTTAAAATTGCACTGTTGGTTAGAGCCTGTAAGCAAGCATTTCACCGTTGTATTCCGAGCACGTGACAAATAAACTTTGATTTGAAGTTGTATAATTCTTCAAAGTTGTTTATTCATCTCACCAACGCCAACATGTGCACCGAGACATGTGATACTAAAAATAGCAACAACAAAAAATGCTGACGCACCCTTGAACCTGTAGCATTAGATTTACCATTGTGTTAGTTGAAATAGAGCCCTCTCTCTCTCTCTCTTTCTTTCATTCTCACTGGCATTAATCAAACTGGCCTGTCTTCAGGTCGGTGGAATTAAGGCTGTGTTTTCTCTCTCTCTCTCTATTTGAAGAAGTTACGCCAGCTATCAGTGCAGCTGAGTTTTCCTGACCTGATGGTAGCTGGCCTGTGAGCAAACTTTGTCTCTTTTCATCTCTGTCTGTGTGACATTAACATGCTATCTATAACACCTCAGACTCTTTCGACAGGTGTGTGCGCACGCACGCACACACACACACACACACAAGTAAACAAATGAAGGCACACGACCACAAGCAGTGTTTGATATTAATTACACCATGTCTGCAATTTTAATCATGCTATTATACCGTTAAATATGAACAAAATGAAAAATACTAACAAAAACAAAGGGAAGTAATTAGGCCGGATCATGATTTTTTATTAATTGCTAGCTACACAATCCCTGCTTCTCTGTCTTTCTAATCAATCTCCTCTCTCTTTCTAATCTATCGTCTCTCTCTAATCTATCCTCTCTCTCTAATCTATCTTCTTTGTCTTTCTAATCTATCTTCTCTCTCGCTCTAATCTATCTTCTCTCTCTTCTCTGTCTTTCTAATCTATCTTCTGTATTTATGTTTCAAGTCATCATTAGCAGTGACACCAACAGTGTCACTCAGTGTGCTAGAGTATTGAGCCTGCTGGTTGGTTTATGTCTAAACCAACCAGTGTTTGACCAGCGTTACTGACTTTAGGTTAGTGTCAGGCCTTGGCAGGCCAGTTGTGTTTTCTGCTGAGTGTAGGCCAGGTCTTTCCAGGCCAGTTGTGTTTTCTGCTGAGTGTAGGTTAGTGTCAGGCTTGGCAGTCCAGTTGTGTTTTCTGTCGACTGTAGGCCAGGTCAGGCCTTGGCAGGTCAGTTGTGTTTTCTGCTGAGTGTAGGCCAGGTCAGGCCTTGGCAAGCCAGTTGTGTTTTCTGCTGAGTGTAGGTTAGTGTCAGGCCTTGGCAGGCCAGTTGTGTTTTCTGCTGAGTGTAGGCCAGGTCAGGACTTGGCAGGCCAGTTGTGTTTTCTGCTGAGTGTAGGTTAGTGTCAGGCCTTGGCAGGCCAGTTGTGTTTTCTGCTGAGTGTAGGTTAGTGTCAGGCCTTGGCAGGCCAGTTGTGTTTTCTGTCGACTGTAGGCAAGGTCAGGCCTTGGCAGGCCAGTTGTGTTTTCTGTCGACTGTAGGCAAGGTCAGGTCTTTCCAGGCCAGTTGTGTTTTCTGCTGAGTGTAGGTTAGTGTCAGGCTTGGCAGGCCAGTTGTGTTTTCTGCTGATTTGTTTGGCTTGGCCAGCCAGAGATAAATGTTGCCAGACTCCACGCTGGTTAATTAACACAATACCTGCCATGTCCCAGGTTCAAAACATTAGTCCCAGTAAAGACCAAGATCAAGGCATCACACACTACATGAACAAAAGTACGTGGACACCTGCTCGTCGAACATCTCATTCCAAAATCATGGGCATTAATATGGAGTTGGTTCCCCCTTTGTTGCTGTTACATCCTCCACTCTTCTGGGAAGGATTTCCACTAGATGTTGGAACATTGCTGTGGGGACTTGCTTCCATTCAGCCACAAGAGCATTAGTGAGGTCAGGCACTGATGTTGGGCGATTAGAACTGGCTCGCAGTCGGCGTTCCAATTCCAGATTCGTCCGTCAAACTGCCGGATGGTGAAGCGTGATTCGTCACTCCAGAGAACGTGTTTCCACTGCTCCAGAGTCCAATGGCGGCGAGCTTTACATCACTCCAGAGAACGTGTTTCCACTGCTCCAGAGTCCAATGGCGGCGAGCTTTACATCACTCCAGAGAACGTGTTTCCACTGCTCCAGAGTCCAATGGCGGCGAGCTTTACATCACTCCAGAGAACGTGTTTCCACTGCTCCAGAGTCCAATGGCGGCGAGCTTTACACTCCAGCCGATGCTTGGCGTTACGCATGGTGATCTTAGGCTTGTGTGCGGCTGCTCGGCCATGGAAACTAATTTCATGAAGTCCCCGACTAACAGTTCTTGTGCTGATGTTGCTTCCAGAGGCAGTTTGGAACTCGGTAGTGAGTGTTGCAACCGAGGACAGAGGATTTTTACTCTCTATGCTCTGCTGCACTCGGCCTTCCCGTTCTGGGAGCTTGTTTGGCCTACCAATTTGTGGCTGAGCCGTTGTTGCTCCTAGACGTTTCCACTTCACAATAACAGCACTTACAGTTGAACGGGGCAGCTCTAGAAGGGCAGAAATTTGACGAACTGACTTATTGGAAAGGTGGCATCCCATGAAGGTGCCACGTTGAAAGTCACTTAGCTCTTCAGTAAGACCATTCTACTGCCAATGTTTGTCTATGGCTGTGTGCTCGATTTTATACACCTGTCAACAACGTGTGTGGCTGAAATAGCCAAATCCACAAATTTGAAGGGGTGTCCACATACTTTTGTATATATAGTGTAAGTGCCCTCATACAGACAGTATAATCATTGCTTTTAAAACAGCATGGGTGTGAAAAAGTGCTCCGGCATAAAACCAATCTTAAATCCTGTGAGAGTGTGTTGTTGTGGGTTTGCTTGCCCATTTAATCTTGTCTGAGTAAGAGCCCTTTCATAAGAGTCTGTTACTCTATTGCACCACTGTGGTGGATTTGATGAAGGCTTTTGATCGTGGGGTAGAAATGTTTGGTTTCTGCTTCTGAAGAAGTCCATTCATGATTGGTTAAGTATCAAACCCTGGTGAAACCCACAGCCTTCTGTTGGGTCCACAGAGATACAGCCTTAAACTAGAGGTGACTCAATAAGTGCTTTCTTTCTAAAGGGGACAAGTATGTATGTGTCACAGAGCTGTCTCTATCACTGGTCTGTCTCTGGTCTGTCTCTGTCTCTGGTCTGTCTTTGTCTCTGGTCTGCCTCTGGTCTATCTCTGTCTCTGGTCTGTCTCTGGTCTGTCTCTCTCTCTGGTCTGTCTCTATCTCTGGTCTGTCTCTGTCTCTGGTCTGTCTCTGGTCTATCTCTGTCTCTGGTCTGTCTCTCTCTCTGGTCTGTCTCTGTCTCTGGTCTGTCTCTGGTCTATCTCTGTCTCTGGTCTGTCTCTCTCTCTGGTCTATCTCTGTCTCTATCTCTGGTCTGTCTCCATCTCTGGTCTGTCTCTGGTCTATCTCTATCTCTGGTCTGTCTCTATCTCTGGTCTGTCTCTATCTCTGGTCTGTCTCTATCTCTGGTCTGTCTCTGGCTCCATCTCTGGTCTGTCTCTGGTCTATCTCTGGTCTGTCTCTGGCTCTGGTCTGTCTCTGGCCCTGGTCTGTCTCTGGTCTATCTCTGGTCTGTCTCTGGTCTGTCTCTGGTCTGTCTCTATCTCTGGTCTGTCTCTGGCTCTGATCTGTCTCTGGCTCTGGTCTGTCTCTGGCTCTGGTCTGTCTCTGTCTCTGGTCTGTCTCAGGCTCTGGTCTGTCTCTGGTCTGTCTCTGGTCTGTCTCTGGTCTGTCTCTGGTCTGCCTCTGTCTCTGGTCTGTCTCTGGTCTGTCTCTGTCTCTGGTCTGTCTCTGGTCTGTCTCTGTCTCTGGTCTGTCTCTGTCTCTGGTCTGTCTCTGTCTCTGGTCTGTTTCTGGTCTGTCTCTGTCTCTGGTCTGTCTCTGGTCTGTCTCTGGTCTGTCTCTGTCTCTGGTCTGTCTCTGGTCTATATCTGGTCTGTCTCTGTCTCTGGTCTGTCTCTGTCTCTGGTCTGTCTCTGTCTCTGGTCTGTCTCTGGTCTGTCTCTGTCTCTGGTCTGTCTCTGGTCTATATCTGGTCTGTCTCTGTCTCTGGTCTGTCTCTGGTCTGTCTCTGGTCTGTCTCTGTCTCTGGTCTGTCTCTGGTCTGTCTCTGTCTCTGGTCTGTCTCTGGTCTGTCTCTGGTCTGTCTCTGTCTCTGGTCTGTCTCTGGTCTGTCTCTGGTCTGTCTCTGTCTCTGGCCATTTTAGAACAGTCCAGTGACTCATGCTGTGTCTAAAGACAAACAAGCAAAAACCGACTGTCGGAGAATGAGTGCACAACTGGTAAATTGTCGCTTATAGATCTGTCAGTCTGCCCGGCAGAGACTTCTATGTCAGTGACGTTGAAGGCGTCTGGCTAGTATTACTCAGCCAGCTAGATGGATGAAGTAAGAAGCTAACATTAAAACGGACCCTGACCTCAGCAGGAGCAGAAAAGAGGCTACTAAGTTCTCATTCTAACTTTACTTTACAGAGAGCAGGCTACTGAGACAGACAGTGATGTGGCACTCAGTGGTGAGGCTGAGGCAGACTGCAATGCATTCTGGAGAAAGAAGAAGAGGAGGCAGACAGAGAGGAGGCAGACAGAGAGGAGGCAGACAGAGCGGTTAGCACAGTGGTTCCCAAACTTGGGGTCAAGGGCCCCGTGAGAAAATCTGTACTAGCCTTATCGAACAAGCAAAAAAATAAATATGAATGTCTCCACATGGCCTATCTTCCATATCGTCCAACATTAAAACGCAAACAACACAACTCTAAAAATGTCAGACGTTTTCATTTTGTCGCTGATGCTACGTGTCAGTGTTAAACCTTCTCTCATATCTCCCCCCTTTCAGAGGTATGACATTACAACTGTACAGCTAATGGCCTCGGTGTTTGCAGATGGGCTGAGGTGAATGAAGCAGCCGAGGGGTTAATGATGGGTTGTTCTACAAATAGCATTTCAAGGTACCCTCCCCCCTTCCAGAACCTCACTTAAACTCAAAACCCTAGTTACAGCCTTGGGTGGGATGACCAGAGGGTGGACTGGAGAGATCTCTTCCTCTCTGCATCTTCCCTGCTGAGGGTGGAGCGGAGAGGGTGGGATGACCAAAGGGTGGAGCAGAGATATCCCTTCCTCTCTCTCATCTTCTCTGCTGAGGGTAGAGCGGAGAGGGTGGGATGACCAGAGGGTGGAGCAGAGAGGGGGGGATGACCAGAGGGTGGAGCAGAGATATCCCTTCCTCTCTCTCATCTTCTCTGCTGATGGTAGAGCGGAGATATCCCTCTCTGCATCTTCTCTGCTGATGGTGGAGCGGAGAGGGTGGGATGACCAGAGGGTGGAGCAGAGAGGGGGGGATGACCAGAGGGTGGAGAAGAGATATCCCTTCCTCTCTCTCATCTTCTCTGCTGATGGTAGAGCGGAGATATCCCTCTCTGCATCTTCTCTGCTGATGGTGGAGCGGAGAGGGTGGGATGACCAGAGGGTGGAGCAGAGAGGGGGGGATGACCAGAGGGTGGAGCAGAGATATCCCTTCCTCTCTCTCATCTTCTCTGCTGATGGTAGAGCGGAGATATCCCTCTCTGCATCTTCTCTGCTGATGGTGGAGCGGAGAGGGTGGGATGACCAGAGGGTGGAGCAGAGAGGGGGGGATGACCAGAGGGTGGAGCAGAGATATCCCTTCCTCTCTCTCATCTTCTCTGCTGAGGGTGGAGGAGTGGAGAGGGGGGAATGACCAGAGGGTAGAGGGAGAGATCATCTGCCCGTAAGAGCCTTATTCACTGTGAAAATGTCCCTCGTCCACTTAGAACCTAAAACAGAGAATGCTGTCATTAAAATTCCAAACATTCCTCCAAATGTACCACATGAAAGAACAGGACACTGTGGACAGGACACTGCCGACAGGACACAGTGGCTGCTGGTTTTATGGTTTTATGGTGCCATCCTTGAGAGGCCACGTGTAATGGACCAATTCTGGTTTTAAAGGCGGTTTTACATAATACCACTGCAGACTTGACTTTCACTGTGGGGAAGATCAATATGATCAAATGTAAAATGGACCGAATGGACAGAAAGTACGGCCAACTGGAGTTCAGATAACGGCTGCTTTTGAGTAGGAGGTGGGTGAGAATTGATTTCTGACATAACAGCACTCCAACCTCAGCATCTCCTGAAGACTCACACAATGAATGATTGCCTACACACCGGGGGTCCCTTAGTCCCTTTCCTTAATGCTAGTGTTAAACTTAGTCTACTCCCTTTCTTTCTTCTGTGATAGACAGGTACTCACCGTAGGTGTCAGTAGTTCACAGGGGCGTCTCCCTCTTGTATAAGGCAGCGCTGGTGGGCCCTTCAAACTGCAGCTTGATGGCCTGTTTCAGGTTGAGCTGGGGGTCCGTGGTCGTCATGACCACCATGCAGGGAGGAGATAAGGCACTACCGGGGGTTATAGACATCTTCTGGTTCTCCTCCCGTGTCTCTCTCTGGGCCGGGCTCTGGAGCTCGTAAGGGTAGCCCATAGGGAGACAGTTCCTGTTTTTGGGGCCATCTTGTCCAGGCGTCACCCCTAGAGAAGCCATGACAGAGTTCCACCTCCCCCCTTCGTACTGAGACCTCTCCTCCTGGATCAGGCAGGGGGGTTTGTGTTTACTGGGATAGTCGAACCCTATTGGGCAGCCTTTGTAAGGCTGCTCAGAGTCATGTACCGTGGCCGTGACTGTGCAGAGGGTGGGTGGAGGAGGGCTGGCCTTAGGGCATCGGGCCCTGCGGCTGCTGCTGTGCAGGCTGCCATGGGCGGAGTCTGGCGGAGGCAGGGTGGAATGGCGAAATCGGCTGCGGGGGAGGGAGTGCTGCTGGATCTGCTGGGTGAAAGACAGGCTGTCAGCGGGGACGGTCTGCACCGTGGCCAGGGAGTGGGCTGTTGAAGAGGATGTCTGGGAGCTCTGGATGGAGTGGAAGTGCTCGGCTGTGGAGCCTGGGGAGCAGGAGGCCGAGGCTGAGGAGGCCGAGGCTGAGGAGGTGGAGGCGCCAGCCTCGTTACTCTCTGAGCAGGTTGAGTACAGGATCTTCACAGTGGATGACTTGGGCGACCGGGTGTTCGATTGGGGCAGAAGGCCTGAGTACGGTTTGGCTCCGTAGCTCTCCAGCATCCTGACGATAGTGAAGTGGCCCCGCTTTCCGGCTACCTTGACGGGGCTGCGGCCGTACTTGTCTATGTGGTCTGGGTTGGCTCCTCTCTCCAGCAGCATAGCCACAATGTTGGCGTGGCCCTCCTGAGCCGCGATGCTAAGTGCCGTGGCCCCCTGCTGGCGGCAGGCCAGATCCACGTTGACCCCGCTGACCTCCAGGAGTAGACAACCAGGCGCCACATGACCGCGCCAGGCTACAGAGTGCAGGGGGGGTCGTCCCTCCCCATCCTGGGCATTAGGGTCCGCCCCATGGCTCACCAGCAGCCCCACCGCCTCCAGGTTGCCCTGCCAGGTGGCCACGTGCAGCGCCGTACGCCCCTCCATGTCCCGGGACTCCAAGGGCACACCCCCTTTCTCTATGAGGAGGGCAGCCATGTCCAGATGTCCCTCCAGAACCAGGAGGTAGAGCAGCGGACGGCCCTCTGCGTCCCGTACGTCCGTGTCCGTGCCCCGCCTCATCAGTAGCTCCACCACCTCAGCGTGGTCCTCCAGGGCGGCGGCGCTCAGCGCAGAGTGGCCGTCGTACGCCCGGTGGTCGATGGGTGAGCGGTGGTCCAGCAGCAGCCTCACCGTGCCACAGTGGCCCTCCTGCGCGGCCAAGATGAGGGGCGTCCGTCCCTCGATGTCCATCTCTCCGACACGAGCCATGCTCCCACTCTCCATCAGGATGGCACAGATCCCCCGGTGGCCCTCGCAGGCGGCGGCGTGCAGCGGGGTCCAGCCCAGATCATCTTTATGGTTCTCATCCAGCCCTCGGTCCAGAAGTGCTCTGACCACCTCCACGCTGCCCTGTGCTGCTGCCAGGCTCAGAGCTGTACGACCCTCCCCATCGATGCTATCCACCGTAGCGCCCCAGAACAGCACCCTGCCCACTGTCTTAGTATGGCCCATGGCGGCAGCCGCCAGCAGCGGGGTGACAGCAGCAGAAGCGGCGGCGGCATGTAGCCCGGCACTCTCGTCTACGTCGGCCCCAGCCTCTAATAACAGTTCTACCACCTCCTCGTGACCTTCATATGCCGCCAGCAGCAGAGGGGTCATCCCATTCCTGTCCCTGTGCCCCGGGTCAGCCCCTCTCTCCAACAGCAGGCTGGCCACGTCTCCATAACCTTTGACCCCGGCTGCTGTGGGCACACAGAGCGCAGCCACGGACAAGGCAGTACGTCCGTCTCCATCGGCCAGGTCGACCTCTGCACAGTGGTCTAGCAGGATCTCTACTGCCTCCCTGTGTCCCATGTAGGCGGCAGCGATCAGTGGCGTGCGGCCCTCCCGGTCTGCCATGTCCACCTGCGCTTTGTAGTCCAGCAGTGTGAGGAGGATCTCCTCATGACCCCCCCAGGCTGCCGCCCTCAGCGCCGACCGGCCCTCTGCATCACACCCGTCCACGTTCGCCCCCGCATCTAGCAGCAGGTGCACTGCCTCAGTGTGACCCCCCCAGGCCGCTGACCGTAAGGCTGTCCAGCCCTCGCTGTCCGCGTGTTCCACCATCCTCACGGCGGCCTCCGGCTGCTGACCCCTGGCCCAGTCCAGCAGCATCTCCAGCACCTTAACATGGCCCTGCCTGGCAGACAGCGTCAGGGGTGTCTGGCCCTGGTGGTCACTGATCAGAGGGTCAGCCCCTCGGGACAGGAGCAGGACGGCCACGTCGGCTGAGCCTGCGTGGGCCGCGCTGGCCAGCAGGGTGCGTCCGTCTGTGGGGTCGGTCCGGTTCACACTGACCCCGCTGTCCAAGAGCACCCTCATTGAGTCCTGCCTCTCCAGCACCCGCCGGATGATGGTCCCCCCTTGTCCTGCACAGTGTACCCCCGTGCTGGGGCCTTTGTCTGGGGCGCAGGAGGGAGGGAACACCCCACTCTTCATCAGCAGCTGGAGGACCTCCTGCTTGACCAGGACAGGGGGCTGAGAGGCAGGGGAAGAGGGGTATGAGGAGCTAGCCAGAGGGGGCACATCTGCCCACAACAGCCATAGGGCCAGGAGGGCAGGTTTGTCCTTGTGCATGCCTGAGCTGATCAGGTGTGAGCCCATCTGACAGGTGTCCTCTGTGTTAAGGTGTGGGGCGCGCAGGGTGAGAGCCATGGCCAGCATGGTGTGTCCCTCAGACACGCTACACAGATACTTCTGGGTGCAATACTTCACGTCCGTCAGCCACTCTGCAAAACTAGCATGGAACAGAAGCTTGCTGCCTCCCGGCCCATCAATGAGCAGCGTAGACAGAGCCTTTAGCCTGCTCTGGAAGTCCATAGGGCTGAGGGACATGTCTTGGGTCCAAGTGGCGGTGTATATCTCCTGGGTAGTGAAGGGCCTAGGGGAGGCTAGGAGGGCGTTAAGGAGGGGCCTGACCTCAAGGAACAGGCACCTGGGGAAGAGTCTCTGGCAGAGCCACAGGTAGAGGCCGTTGAGGGTCCCGGGGATGTCTCGGATCTCCCGGAGCCCAACCAAGGCCCCCGCCACGCCGTCTAGCACCTGCTCCAGAAACAGGAAGCAGCCGCCACTCTTGATGTGCAGCAGGTTGAGCATGTCGGCTGTCTCGGGGGTCAGCTGACGGCGGAGCGCCCCTTCCTGGTCCAGCCTCCGCAAGATGTACTGCTGCACGTCCCGCACTGGCGCCGGCTTCCGCAGGTCATCCAGACACAGCTTACGGAAACCTGGAGGAGAGAGAGCGAGAGAGAGACAGAAAGAGAGAGAGGAGAGAGACTTATTGAAACTCACTTAGATTATTTTTCTGTTTTAGGAAGATGTATTGGACTTCCCTGCAAAGACAGATGTATAACGTACATTGAACTGCTGTCAGGCCAGGGAATCAGTTGAAGTCGGAAGTTGACATACACCTTAGCCAAATACATTAAAACTCAGTTTTTTCACAATTGCTGATATTTAATCCTAGTAAAAATGCCCCGTTTTAGGTCAGTTAGAATCACCACTTTATTTTAAGAATGTGAAATGTCAGAATAATAGTAAAGAGAATTATTTATTTCAGCTTTTATTTCTTTCATCACAATGCCAGTGGGTCAGAAGTTTACATACACTCAATTAGTATTTGGTAACATTGCCTTTAAATTGTTTAACTTGTGTCAAACGTTTAGGGTAGTATTCCACGAGCTTCCCTCAATAAGTTGGGTGAATTTTGGCCCATTCCTCCTGACAGAGCTGGTGTAACTGAGTCAGGTTTGTAGGCCTCCTTGCTCGCACACGCTTTTTCAGTTCTGCTACACATTTTCTATAGGATTGAGGTCAGGGCCTTGCGATGGCCACTCCAATACCTTGACTTTGTTGTCCTTAAGCCATTTTGCCACATCTTTGGAAGTATGCTTGGGGTCATTGTCCATTTGGAAGACCCATTTGCGACCAAGCTTTAACTTCCTGACTGATGTCTTGAGATGTTGCTTCAATATATCCGCGTACATTTCCTACCTCATGATGCCATCTATTTTGTGAAGTGCACCAGTCCCTCCTGCAGCAAAGCACCCCACAACATGATGCTGCTACCTCCGTGTTTCACGGTTAGGATGGTGTTCGTCGGCTTGCAAGACTCGCCCTTTTTCCTCCAAACATAACGATGGTCATTATGGCCAAACAGTTCTATTTTTGTTTCATCAGACCAGAGGACATTTCTCCAAAAAGTACGATCTTTGTCCCCATGTGCAGTTGCAAACCGTAGTCTGGCTTTTTTTATGGCGGTGTTGGAGCAGTGGCTTCTTCCTTGCTGAGGTCCCTTTCAGGTTATGTCGATATAGGAATCGTTTTACTGTGGATATAGATACTTTGTACCTGTTTCCTACAGCATCTTCACAAGGTCGTTTGCTGTTGTTCTGGGATTGATTTACACTTTTCGCACCAAAGTACATTAATCTCTAGGAGACAGAATGCTTCTCCTTCCTGAGTGGTATGATGGCTGCCTGGTCCCATGGTGTTTATACTTGCGTACTATTGTTTGTACAGATGAACGTGGTACCTTCAGGCGTTTGGAAATTGCTCCCAAGGATGAACCAGACTTGTGGTCTACAATTTTTTTTCTGAGGTCTTGGCTGATTTCTTTTGATTTTCCCATGATGTCAAGCAAAGAGTTTGAAGTTAGGCCTGGAAATACATCCACAGCTAGACCTCCAATTGACTCAAATGATGTCAACTAGCCTATCAGAAGCTTCTAAAGCCATGACCTCATTTTCTGGAATTTTCCAAGCTGTTTAAAGGCACAGTCAACATAGTGTATGTAAACTTCTGACCCACTGGAATTGTGATACAGTGAATTAAGTGAAATAATCTGTCTGTGAACAATTATTGGAAAAATAAATTGTGTCATGCACAAAGTAGATGTCCTAACTGACTTGCCAAAACTATAGTTTGTTAACAAGACATTTGTGGAGTGGTTGAAAAACGAGTTTTAATGACTCCAACCTAAGTGTATGTAAACCTCCGACTTTATATGTATGTATATATATATATGTATATATATATACACTATATATACATACGTATGTGGAGAGGCCATTTCAGCCACACCTGTTGCTGACAGGTGTATAAAATTGAGCACACAACCATGCAATCTCCATAGACAAACATTGCCAGTAGAATGGCCCATACTGATAATAATAGTAAAGACATCAACACTATTAAGATACCCATATGGACTCATGTAGTAACCGAAAAAGTGTTAAACAAATTTAAATATATTTTAGATTTTAGATTCTTCAAAGTAGCCACCCTTTGCCTTGATGACAGGTTTGCACACTCTTGGCATTCTCTCAACCAGCTTCATGAGGAATGCTTTTCCAACCGTCTTGAAGGAGATCCCACATATGCTGGGCACTTGTTGGCTGCTTTTCCTTCATTCTGCAATACAACTCATCGGAAACCATCTCAATTGGGTTGAGGTCGGGTTATTGTTGAGGCCAGGTCATCTGATGCAGCATCATCACACTCCTTATTGGTCAAATAGCCCTTACACAGCCTGGAGGTGTGTTTTGGGTCATTGTCTTGTTGAAAAACAAATGATAGTCCCACTAAGCGCAAACCAGATGTGATGGCGTATCGCTGCAGAATGCTGTGGTAGCCATGCTGGTTAAGTGTGCCTTGAATTCTAAATAAATCACCAACAATGTCACCAGTAAAGCACCCCCACACTACAACACCTCCTCCTCCATGTTTCACGGTGGGAACTAGACAAGCGAGATCATTTGTTCACCTACTCTGCATCTCACAAAAACACGGCGGTTGGAACCAAAAATCTGAAATTTGGACAGATGCCCACCGGTCTAATGGCCACTGCTTGTTTTTCTTGGCCCAAGCGAGTCTCTTCTTATTATTGGTGTTCTTTAGTAGTGGTTTCTTTTCAGCAATTCGACCATGAAGGCCTGATTCACGCAGTCTCCTCTGAACAGTTGATGTTGAGATGTGTCTGTTACTTGAACTCTGTGAAGCATTTATTTGGGCTGCAATTTCTGAGGCTGGTAACTCTAATGAACTTATCCTCTGCAGCAGAGATAACTCTGGGTCTTCCTTTCCTGTGGCAGTCTTCATGACAGCCAGTTTCATCATAGCGCTTTCAAAGTTTTAATAATTTTACGAATTGACTGACCTTCATGTCTTAAAGTAATGATGGACTGTCGTTTCAATTTGCTTATTTGAGCTGTTCTTGCCATAATATGGACTTGGTCTTTTACCAAATATGGCTATCTTCTGTATACCACCCCTACCTTGTCACAACACAACTGATTGACTCAAAGGCATTAAGAAGGAAAGAAATCCCACAAATTAACTTTTAACAAGGTACACCTGTTAATTGAAATGCATTCCAGATGACTACCTCATGAAGCTGGTTGAGAGAATGCTAGCTAAAAAATTAACTATAATGCCAATCCGTAGATTAACGTTAGTAGCACCCCGATCTCCTTCCGCAAAATCTTTTCCGTCTTTTTCTCCTGGAGTAAATCCCTCTCGTCCGACTAATGAAAGAGAAATTCTTCATCCAATTCAAGGTGAGTAATCGCTGTTCTGATGTCCAGACGCTCTTTTCAGTCATAAGAGACGGTAGCAGCAACATTATGTACAAAATAAGTTACAAACAAAACAATAACAAAAAATAAAAAATAGCACGGTTGCTTTAAGAGCCCATAAAATGGCAACCATCTTTTGTGGTGTTGTGCAGGATTGTGTTGGTGTCAGAGCTCTACAGTATTTAACGGTGTTGTGCAGGATTGTGTTGGTGTCAGAGAACTACAGTATTTAACGGTGTTGAGCAGGATTGTGTTGGTGTCAGAGCTCTACAGTATTTAACGGTGTTGAGCAGGATTGTGTTGGTGTCAGAGAACTACAGTATTTAACGGTGTTGTGCAGGATTGTGTTGGTGTCAGAGCTCTACAGTATTTAACGGTGTTGAGCAGGATTGTGTTGGTGTCAGAGCTCTACAGTATTTAACGGTGTTGAGCAGGATTGTGTTGGAAATAGAGTCTCTCTCTCCTCTCCAGAACGGACGTCTTCAGATGTCACCCACCCTGTGATAATGAGAGTGTGGGGTGTTTCTGTGCTTTGTTAAAACGAATGTAGTGCTGTGTGGGCAGTAAGAACTGGCATTCAGCACGCCAGACAAGGACAGGAATACAATGGTTGGTCGGTCCCCTCACTGCTTTGTTCCTGATCACGCCACAGTTGATCAAAATTAGCATTTTCTAACACTACCCACATTCTAATGACATTCAAATTTATTTTTGTTTTGTTGACCTTTTGTAGAAAAGCCTGACTTGAGATAGTGTCCATGCTATATGCTTGTAGAAAAGCCTGACTTGAGATATTGTCCATGCTATATGCTTGTAGAAAAGCCTGACTTGAGATAGTGTCCATGCTATGGGCTTGTAGAAAAGCCTGACTTTAAATATTGTCCATGCTATATGCTTGTAGAAAAGCCTGACTTGAGATAGTGTCCATGCTATGGGCTTGTAGAAAAGCCTGACTTTAAATATTGTCCATGCTATAGGCTTGTAGAAAAGCCTGACTTGAGATAGTGTCCATGCTATAGGCTTGTAGAAAAGCCTGACTTTAAATATTGTCCATGCTATATGCTTGTAGAAAAGCCTGACTTGAGATAGTGTCCATGCTATAGGCTTGTAGGAAAGCCTGACTTGAGATATTGTCCATGCTATAGGCTTGTAGAAAAGCCTGACTTGAGATATCGTCCATGTTTTATGCTTCAGGCTGGCAGGTACTCTAGTGGTTAGAGCATTGGGCCAGTAACCGAAAGGTTGCTGGATTGAATCCCCGAGCTGACATGGTACAAATCTGTCATTCTGCCCCTGAGCAAGGCAGTTAACCCACTGTTCACCGGGCGCTAAAGACGTGGATGCTGATTAAGGCAGCCCACCGCACCTCTCTGATTCAGAGGGGATTCAGTTGAAGGCATTCAGCTGTACAACTGAAAAGCCTAGCAGAAAAGCCTGATTTGAGATATTGTCCGTGTTGGAAACACATAGACTCTGTCAGCTGATGAGCCTAAGGGCACTACAGCTGTTCCAATCACCTTTACAGTAAACAACCATGTTAGGCTGTGTCTTGGCAAGAATGGTGGCGGATAACTTTGTTTCATGTTTACAAAAGCTAGTAAAATACTAATTCAACCGGTCTGGGTAGCAGCCTGAGGGGGTGCTTTCAAACACAAGCCATCTCACTCCACATACAGTACCAGTCAAACGTTTGGACCTACTCATTCAAGGGTTTTTCTTAATTTTTTACTATTTTCTACATTGTAGAATAATAGACATGACAACTATGGAATAACACATATGGAATCAAGTAGTCACCTTGTTAAAAGTTAATCTATGTAATGTCTTTCCATCTTAATGCATTTGAGTCAATCAGTTGTGTTGTGACAAGGTAGGGGTGGTATACAGAAGATAGCCCTATTTGGTAAAAGACCAAGTCCATATTTTTTTTATTTTAACATTATTTTACCAGGTAAGTTGACTGAGAACACGTTCTCATTTGCAGCAACGACCTGGGGAATAGTTACAGGGGAGAGGAGGGGGATGAATGAGCCAATTGTAAACTGGGGATTATTAGGTGACCATGATGGTTTGAGGGCCAGATTGGGAATTTAGCCAGGACACCGGGGTTAACACCCCTACTCTTACGATAAGTGCCATGGGATCTTTAATGACCTCAGAGAGTCAGGACACCCGTTTAACGTCCCATCCGAAAGACGGCACCCTACACAGGGCAGTGTCCCCAATCACTGCCCTGGGGCATTGGGATATTTTTTAGACCAGAGGAAAGAGTGCCTCCTACTGGCCCTCCAACACCACTTCCAGCAGCATCTGGTCTCCCATCCAGGGACTGACCAGGACCAACCCTGCTTAGCTTCAGAAGCAAGCCAGCAGTGGTACGCAGGGTGGTATGCTGCTGGATTTATGGCATATTATGGCAAGAACAGTTCAAATAAGCAAAGAGAAACGACCTTCGATTATTACTTTAAGACGTGAAGGTCAGTCAATGTGGAACGTTTCAGGAACTTTGAAAGTTTCTTCAAGTGCTGTCGCAAATAACCATCAAGCACTTTGTTGAAACTGGCTCTCATGAGGACCGCCACAGGACAGGAAGACCCAGAGTTACCTCTGCTGCAGAGGATATGATGAAACTGGCTCTCATGAGGACCGCCACAGGAAAGGAAGACCCAGAGTTACCTCTGCTGCAGAGGATATGATGAAACTGGCTCTCATGAGGACCGCCACAGGAAAGGAAGACCCAGAGTTACCTCTGCTGCAGAGGATATGATGAAACTGGCTCTCATGAGGACCGCCACAGGAAAGGAAGACCCAGAGTTACCTCTGCTGCAGAGGATATGATGAAACTGGCTCTCATGAGGACCGCCACAGGAAAGGAAGACCCAGAGTTACCTCTGCTGTAGAGGATATGATGAAACTGGCTCTCATGAGGACCACCACAGGAAAGGAAGACCCAGAGTTACCTCTGCTGCAGAGGATATGATGAAACTGTCTCTCATGAGGACCGCCACAGGAAAGGAAGACCCAGAGTTACCTCTGCTGCAGAGAATATGATGAAACTGTCTCTCATGAGGACCGCCACAGGAAAGGAAGATCCAGAGTTACCTCTGCTGCAGAGGATAAGTTCATTAGAGTTACCAGCCTCAGAAATTGCAGCCCAAATAAATGCTTCACAGAGTTCAAGAAACAGACACATCAACTGTTCAGAGGACACTGTGTGAAACTGGCCGTCATGGTCAAATTGCTGAAAAGAAACCACTACTAAAGGACACCAATAAGAAGAAGAGACTTGCTTGGGCCAAGAGATGTTTGGTTTCAACCACCATGTCTTTGTGAGACGCAGAGTAGGTGAATGGATGATCTCTGCATGTGTAGTTCCCACCGTGAAGCATGGAGGTGTGATGGTGTGGGGATGCTTTGCTGGAGACACTGTCTGTGATTTATTTAAAATTCAAGGCACATTTAGTGGGACTATCATTTGTTTTTCAACAGGACAATGACCCACCATGTGGAAACTTCTTCAAGACTGTTGGAAAAACATTCCAGGTGAAGCTGGTTGAGAGAATGTCATCAAGGCAAAGGGTGGCTACTTTGAAGAATCTCAAATTTAAAATCTATTTTTGATTTGTTCAACACTTGAGAGGAATATTTACACCTGCATTGCTGTTTGGGGCTTTAGGCTGGGTTCAGCACTTTGTGACATCATCTGATGTAAGAAGGGCTTTATAAATACATTTGACTGAGACAGTCCACACATACCTGCGAACATCTTACACACTGCCTTGTTCTGTCTGCGTACAGAGCAGACCAGGAGCAGCCAGCTGGGGAAGAGGTGCTGGTGGCTAGACAGGAGCTCTGAGATAGAGCTGTACCTCCCCGGAGCCCCAGCACTGCAGGACCCATCACCGACCCCATACTCACACCCCGAGTCCAGGGAGTCCACAACCAGAAACAAGGGCTGCCCTGGAGGAGGAAGGCCCAGCAAAGGCAATAATACTGCCCTGGAGAGAAAGAGAGAGAGAGAGGAATGTAGCTGGTATTTCATCACACGTTGTAAATTAACAGATCAGATTTTCATTTTATTTATTTAACTAGGCAAGTCAGTTAAGAACAGACTCTTGTTTACAATGGCGGCCTAGGAACAGCGGGTTAACTGCCTTGTTCAGGGGCAGAACGCCAAATATTTACCTTGTGAGCTCGGGGATTCGATCTAGCAACCTTTCGGTTACCGGCCCAACACTCTAACCACTAGGCTACCTTCCGCCCCAAATAGCTGCAGTAATATACATAATTGCATCGTTCAGTGACTGACTGTCTGAACACGAATGTCCATGGTTGAAGCTACTGTAATGAAACATAGTGAAGGCTGGTGTCATAAAACAGGGCTCCGGGCAGCCGAGCGGAAATGGAGGAAAACTCGCCTCCCTGCGGACCTGGCATCCTTTCACTCCCTCCTCTCTACATTTTCCTCTTCTGTCTCTGCTGCTAAAGCCACTTTCTACCACTCTAAATTCCAAGCATCTGCCTCTAACCCTAGGAAGCTCTTTGCCACCTTCTCCTCCCTCCTGAATCCTCCTCCCCCTCCCCCCCCTTCTCCCTCTCTGCAGATGACTTCGTCAACCATCTTGAAAAGAAGGTCGACGACATCCGATCCTCGTTTGCTAAGTCAAACGACACCGCTGGTTCTGCTCACACTGCCCTACCCTGTGCTTTGACCTCTTTCTCCCCTCTCTCTCCAGATGAAATCTCGCTTCTGGTGACGGCCGGCCGCCCAACAACCTGCCCGCTTGACCCTATCCCCTCCTCTCTTCTCCAGACCATTTCCGGAGACCTTCTCCCTTACCTCACCTCGCTCATCAACTCATCCTTGACCGCTGGCTACGTCCCTTCCGTCTTCAAGAGAGCGAGAGTTGCACCCCTTCTGAAAAAACCTACACTCGATCCCTCCGATGTCAACAACTACAGACCAGTATCCCTTCTTTCTTTTCTCTCCAAAACTCTTGAACGTGCCGTCCTTGGCCAGCTCTCCTGCTATCTCTCTCAGAATGACCTTCTTGATCCAAATCAGTCAGGTTTCAAGACTAGTCATTCAACTGAGACTGCTCTTCTCTGTATCACGGAGGCGCTCCACACTGCTAAAGCTAACTCTCTCTCCTCTGCTCTCATCCTTCTAGACCTATCGGCTGCCTTCGATACTGTGAACCATCAGATCCTCCTCTCCACCCTCTCCGAGTTGGGCATCTCCGGCGCGGCCCACGCTTGGATTGCGTCCTACCTGACAGGTCGCTCCTACCAGGTGGCGTGGCGAGAATCTGTCTCCTCACCACGTGCTCTCACCACTGGTGTCCCCCAGGGCTCTGTTCTAGGCCCTCTCCTATTCTCGCTATACACCAAGTCACTTGGCTCTGTCATAACCTCACATGGTCTCTCCTATCACTGCTATGCAGACGACACACAATTAATCTTCTCCTTTCCCCCTTCTGATGACCAGGTGGCGAATCGCATCTCTGCATGTCTGGCAGACATATCAGTGTGGATGACGGATCACCACCTCAAGCTGAACCTCGGCAAGACGGAGCTGCTCTTCCTCCCGGGGAAGGACTGCCCGTTCCATGATCTCGCCATCACGGTTGACAACTCCATTGTGTCCTCCTCCCAGAGCGCTAAGAACCTTGGCGTGATCCTGGACAACACCCTGTCGTTCTCAACTAACATCAAGGCGGTGGCCCGTTCCTGTAGGTTCATGCTCTACAACATCCGCAGAGTACGACCCTGCCTCACACAGGAAGCGGCGCAGGTCCTAATCCAGGCACTTGTCATCTCCCGTCTGGATTACTGCAACTCGCTGTTGGCTGGGCTCCCTGCCTGTGCCATTAAACCCCTACAACTCATCCAGAACGCCGCAGCCCGTCTGGTGTTCAACCTTCCCAAGTTCTCCCACGTCACCCCGCTCCTCCGCTCTCTCCACTGGCTTCCAGTTGAAGCTCGCATGCGCTACAAGACCATGGTGCTTGCCTACGGAGCTGTGAGGGGAACGGCACCTCAGTACCTTCAGGCTCTGATCAGGCCCTACACCCAAACAAGGGCACTGCGTTCATCCACCTCTGGCCTGCTCGCCTCCCTACCACTGAGGAAGTACAGTTCCCGCTCAGCCCAGTCAAAACTGTTCGCTGCTCTGGCACCCCAATGGTGGAACAAACTCCCTCACGACGCCAGGACAGCGGAGTCAATCACCACCTTCTGGAGACACCTGAAACCCCACCTCTTTAAGGAATACCTAGGATAGGATAAAGTAATCCTTCTGACCCCCCCCCCCCCCCCTTAAAAGACTTAGACGCACTATTGTAAAGTGGCTGTTCCACTGGATATCTTAAGGTGAATGCACCAATTTGTAAGTCGCTCTGGATAAGAGCGTCTGCTAAATGACTTAAATGTAAATGTAAATGATAAAGGTAGAACAGAACTGTGGTATCAACCGTGGGGGTTTTCCTGAGGAAACAGCTTCTACATTCACCAGGGCTATGGGTGTTACATCTGTCCTGCTCAGGCAAGCCTTTCAGCCCCACTCGCCCTGTTTCAACTCCCTCACCCAGTCTCACTCCCTAACCCTGTCTCCCTAGGCCAGGGTAGAGTGATCCAGTGACTCAGGTCTAAAGAAGCTCTGGGATTTCCTGTACCGCCCTGGGCACACACACACACACACACACACACACACACACACACACACACACACACACACACACACACACACACACACACACACACACACACACCACACCACACCACACCACACCACACCACACCACACCACACCACACCACACACACACAGGACTGTAGTCTCTGCCAGCCTTCTTATCAAAAGCCCTGTTCTACAGCTGTATATTTACTAACTATAGCATAGTAACAACAGACACAGTAGATTTACTAACTACATTATAGTAACAACAGACACAGTAGATGTACTAACTATAGCATAGTAACAACAGACACAGTAGATTTACTAACTATAGCATAGTAACAACAGACACAGTAGATTTACTAACTGTAGCATAGTAACAACAGACACAGTA
This sequence comes from Salvelinus fontinalis, assembly GCF_029448725.1. Lineage (NCBI taxonomy): Eukaryota > Metazoa > Chordata > Actinopteri > Salmoniformes > Salmonidae > Salvelinus > Salvelinus fontinalis. Next base: position 40,387,989 of record NC_074683.1, read on the forward strand.
GATTTACTAACTGTAGCATAGTAACAACAGACACAGTAGATTTACTAACTGTAGCATAGTAACAACAGACACAGTAGATTTACTAACTATAGCATAGTAACAACAGACACAGTAGATTTACTAACTATAGCATAGTAACAACAGACACAGTAGATTGACTAACTATAGCATAGTAACAACAGACACAGTAGATTTACTAACTATAGCATAGTAACAACAGACACACCTGGACAGGACACCTCTACAGGGTTCTATAGTCCTCTGGGACGGAGGTGGGCTTCACACCATACTTAGGCCATGTGACATCCACGCAGTGTACTGTGTGTGTGTGTGTGTGTGTGCGTGCGTGTGTGTGACATAATGAGGGCGATGACACGATGGTGCTGTATTTTGTTTTAACACCGTCTCTCACACCTGGTAGTACAGTACAACACGCTGCAGCAGACGTAGAAACCTAACGAAGTGATAAATGTGACACGTTAAAACGTTTTGTAACCACACATATATAAAGTGTTTGATAGGTTGAGACTGTGTTAAAAAAAAAGAAAGAAGGTACTATTCACAGAGAGAGCTGAATAACAGCCTTGGTCATTCACAAACATTCAACAATGGAGTAACACTCCTACGCTTCAACGATCTCTCTTAGAAGTATCCAAAGGAAGGTGTCAGCTAATGTAAACGTAAGATATAGTCTAGTGAGCACAATTGTAAAAGTCTCCCTCCCCTCCCCCACTACTCAACGCTGAACAATACACTAAGCTCAAGTTTTATGTAAAAGCACTTAGTGCCTTTTGAGAGAGGGGATTTGAACGCAGGCTCCAGTCTAAAACCATTTAGATCACAGGCTTTATCACACTTATGGTATAAGTGGAGCACACCCTGTGTATGTGAGCACACGCCGTGTGTGCACAGAGCCAGGTTAATGACCCTTTAATTGACTCAGGGCTTCCTGCCCCATCCTGTCATCGTGGTACTGGCCCGAAGGCTGACCTTTGAACCCACAGCCCTGCTGTGATTGTACAGTGTAAGCTAAGCGGGTTGTTATATGTTGTTAACGACTCTAATGGCTACAGCTATCATTTATATGGTGTTAACGATGCTAATGGCTACAGCTAGCATTAAATGTTGTTAACGACTCTAATGGCTACAGCTAGCATTTATATGGTGTTAACGATGCTAATGGCTACAGCTATCATTTATATGGTGTTAACGATGCTAATGGCTACAGCTAGCATTTATATGTTGTTAACGACTCTAATGGCTACAGCTAGCATTTATATGGTGTTAACGATGCTAATGGCTACAGCTAGCATTTATATGTTGTTAACGACTCTAATGGCTATAGCTAGCATTTATATGTTGTTAACGACTCTAATGGCTACAGCTAGCATTTATATGGTGTTAATGATGCTAATGGCTACAGCTAGCATTTATATGGTGTTAACGACTCTAATGGCTACAGCTAGCATTTATATGGTGTTAACGATGCTAATGGCTACAGCTAGCATTTATATGTTGTTAATGACTCTAATGGCTACAGCTAGCATTTATATGTTGTTAACGACTCTAATGGCTACAGCTAGCATTTATATGGTGTTAATGACTCTAATGGCTACAGCTAGCATTTATATGGTGTTAACGATGCTAATGGCTACAGCTAGCATTTATATGGTGTTAATGATGCTAATGGCTACAGCTAGCATTTATATGTTGTTAACGACTCTAATGGCTACAGCTAGCATTTATATGGTGTTAACGAATTCAAATTCAAGGATCCTCTGTATATGCTTTCACCATCACTCCAAGCTCGTGTTTCCTCTGATAGTGTTCACATGACAGTGGCTCAACCGCAGCCACTTTCTCTCACTCAGGCTCCGAATGCACACAGCTCCCTCCAGGCTATGGGTCAGGGGAATATGGAATGTAGCCCTATACTTCACACCAGAAACACAGCAAACAGAAGAGAGAGAGCGTGAGCGTTCCTCCGCCGTCCACAACCATCCCCAGAGTCAGCACGACAGCAGCAGACAGACAGAGAGGGTCCTCGTAAGAATGGCGACCTCACCAAGCGGTACCAACGACTCCGTTTTTGCGACTCGAGGCAACGCATTTTTCATGTCTTTGTTCTTTTTTTCTGAAAGGACGTGTCGTAAATAGCATTGTAGCATTCATTCATACTGGAGGACCATTGTGAGAGCGTTGAATGGCTTGTCTTATTAGGGGATAAATAAATAAATAAATAAACCAAGGAAGCGAGACAATCACTTGCTTTTTTTTCTGTGGTACTTTTGGCCCTCTTTGTTTGACTGAGCAGCACTAGCAGTGACAGGCTTTTAGAAGTACAGTGTAAATAGAATCTGAATGTCAATGCAATTTTTATTTAACCTTTATTTAACTAGGCAAGTCAGTTAAGAACAAATTCTTATTTACAATGATGTCCTACCAAAAGGCAAAAGGCCTCCTGTGGGGACGGGGGCTGGGATAAAAAAGTAATATATATAAATACAAATATATAGGACAAAACACGCATCACGACAAGAGAGACAACACAACAGTACATAAAGAGAGAACTAAGACAACAACATAGCAAGGCAACAACACATGACAACAACATGGTAGCAACACAACATGGCAGCAGCACAACATGGTAAGAGCACAAAACATGGTACAAAAATGATTGGGCACAGCCAACAGCACAAAGGGCAAGAAGGTAGAGACAACAATACATCATGCAAAGCAGCCACAACTGTCAGAGTGTCCATGATTGAGTCTTTGAATGAAGAGATGGAGATAAAACTGTCCAGTTTGAGTGTTTGTTGCAGCTCATTCCAGTCGCTAGCTGCAGCGAACTGAAAAGAGGAGCGACCCAGGGATGTGTGTACTTTGGGGACCTTTAACAGAATGTGAATGTCAGAACGGGTGTTGTATGTGGAGGATGAGGGCTGCAGTATATATCTCAGATAGGGGGGAGTGAGGACTAAGAGATGACCAGTTTACAGAGGAGTCTAGAGTGCAGCGATATGTCTTATAAGGAGCAATGGTGGCAAATCTGATGGCCGAATGGTAAACTCCCTGTTATCTGTAGGAAGTAGTCTAGGACAGTTAACTAGGAGAAGCTTGATGGTTGTGTAATTTATTTCACTTTCCAAATACATTATGCTAATACGACTATTCATATGTTACTGTGAAAGTGTGACTATTATGTCAAATCAAGCAATGGGTATTTTTCCCAGACGTACTTATCAATCTGAGTGACTCAATGTTTGAGTTTGACAACCCTTGAAATGTCTCTATAGAAATGTCACATCCGCTTCTGCAGACAATGTATTGAATTCACATCAAAGCAGAGCAATTCACAAAGCCGTCTAGATAAGTTGATTAGTAATGCTAGAGAGTAATAGAGGGGGTATAGAGTGCAGACCTTTTGAAGGTGTCATCCGGGTCCCTCTGGCAGTGTAGGGGCTCCAAGGTGGGAGCCACCAAGGGGGTGTCCAGTGTGTCCCTGTACCCCAGGGGGAGGAGGGGGCTGACCCTTAGCTGATCCACCAGGCCCAGTACAAACCTCCACACCGCCATGCTCCTCCCATCCTCCCGCTGGCAGAAGTGAAACCCCAAACAGCGGGGTGCCAGCCCGACCCCCAGCCCTGCGTCCGATGTGGGCCATACTGCCTCCGTGCATAGGGCTGTCTTCCCTGCCCCGGGCCCCCCAGTTACCAGGACCCCCGGGGGCCGGCCAGGAGTGGACCTGGCCTCCAGACAGCGCCGGAGCTTTTCCAGGGCCCATTCCCGGCAGTAGAAGCGGCGGCCCCGTAGCAGGCTGGTGCTATGGCTGCTGCCACTCATCGGGCCCCTGGGAAACAACCAGGAGTCACTCCACCACGGGCCCAACGTCCCATACTTCTCTCTCCAGTTCCTCTTGTACTTTTGCTTTTGATATGAATGGACAATTGTAGACTATTTTATGGATTATACACCTCTGGCAGCTTTGGTAGTGTCAGGATACTTTCCTTGAGTGTCCTAAAAGTTCTGCGTCAGATGTTATGTTCTAGTGGCTCCTCCAGGTACCATCCTAGTCCCTTAATCCTTCCCCTGTGGTCAATTAGGATCAGTCCCCTGGACACTCAGGTGTGTGGAGTGAGATCCTTTAGTCTCTCCACAGGTTCCTCCAGTCAATCAGTGTGTCCCTGCCATCTCAACCGGGATCCGCAGGTGAGAAATACAAGGAAAAGGTTAATGGATAGAAAACAGAATAGAGCTGCGGCTGCTACACGGTTCCAGTACCGGCTCTGTTTTTCACACTGCTGCTCCTCTCCTCTGTCTGAGATAGAGAGAGAGAGACAGAGAGAGAGACAGAGAGAGTGTCAGACCGTGAGAGATTGCGACGAGGGATTACCCCAGATAAGATATCCTTGTTCTGCCTTCCTCCGTGCTGCTTGCTGCTGAAAGTCCTGCTTTCTCTCGTTGCGATTCCTACATTTGTCTCAAAGTTTCTTCCCTCTCCGTACAGTTGCCTCAGATGAAATTCCCTCCTCTTTCACACGCCCTCTCCTTCCCTCCCTCCCTCCCTCTCTCTCTCTCCCTCCCCCCCTCTCTCCCTCTCTCCCTCCCTCCCCCTCTCTTTCTCTCCCTCCTTCCCTCCCTCTATCCCCCCCATTTCTCAGCATGTCAGGGCATGTATTGAAGTAGAGTGGCATTTAAACTGTGAGTCAGAGACAGGGAGGGAGAGTAACGAAAAGAAGAAGAGAGAGCATATTGGAACGTGAGCGATCTAAAGAGAGGAGGAGTTGGATTGCTTGTTTGGGGTCAAAGTTCATCCACAGCAGCATGCTATAACTGAGGCTTTCACACCGCTCCTGAGTCCCTCCTGTCCAGGGATTGGCTCAAGGAGGGAGGGAGTATGTGAATGAGCTCCAGAACTCCTGTATAAGTACACCTCACATGGTTATTATTAAACAGATGTGATGAAGCAGAACCCATGCTGCTGTTATTGCAGGATTCAGGATGGAACCAACCTTTCACTAAGTTGCTGACAAAGCCACTTTATGTAGTCTGACTGTTTCCACAATTTGTGAGGAAAGCAATGCGAGGCTCAGAGAGGTGTTTTCAAAAACGCTACTTTCGAGTTTTTAACAGTTATATCATTGTTTTATTATGAACTATCTATGAGGTAATGTAAAAAGAAAATACATGAATTTGGTCATTCTCTGTGACATCCAGAGAATCTAGGGTATTTGTTCAAAGCCCTCTGTGAAGACTTAACTAGTCTATGGAAGAATGTCAATTACATTATATTACTTCAGTGAATCAATCCATAATGTATCAAATCAATACATGAACCAATCAATCAATTAATCAATCAGCTTCTTTCAACTCAAAAGCCCCTATAGGGTACTGAGTCTTGTAGAATCTGTTTAACTTCTACTTGCACACAATCCCGGATCCGGGAGCACCCCCATCAGTAAAAAAGCTGACTAGCATAGCCTAGCATAGCGTCACAAGTAAATACTAGCATCTAAATATCATTAAATCACAAGTCCAAGACTCCAAATGAAAGACAAAGATCTTGTGAATACAGCCAATATTTCAGATTTTTTAAGTGTTTTACAGCAAAAACACAATATCGCATTATATTAGCTTTATATTAGCTTACTACAATAGCCAACCACACAACAGCATTGATTCAAGCCAACAATAGCGATAACGAATAAACCAGCAAAAGATATAATTTTTTTCACTAACCTTCTCAAACTTCTTCAGATGACAGTCTATAACATCATATTACACAATACATGTAGAGTTTGTTCGAAAATGTGCATATTTAGCGGCACAAATCGTGGTTATACAATGAGAATAGTAGCCAAGCTGCCAACAATATGTCGGGAGAAATCTTGGAAGAGGCACCTAATCTAATCAGTAACTAAGTTTAAACTTGACTAAAAAATACAGGTTGGACAGCAAACGGGAGCTTTCTAGAACGCCATCCTGAGGTCTGTCTTCCATCATGGCGAAGGGAAGAAAGAGAGGACCCCACGTTGCCAGCCCATTTATAAGGCCTCAGATCTGCCTAGCAACTCCATTTCAATTCTCACTATTTGCTGACATCCAGGGGAAGGCGTATGCAGTGCATCTCAACCAATAGAAGACATGCAAATTAATAAACCGACCTCAGAACAGCCTGCAGATTTCAGATTTCTCACTTCCTCATAGGAAAATTGCTCCAACTCGAGTTCTGTTTTACTCACAGATATAATTCAAACGGTTTTAGAAACTAGAGAGTGTTTTCTATCCAATAGTAATAATAATATGCATATTGTATGAGCAGGAATTGAGTACGAGGCAGTTTAATTTGGGAACGAAATTATTACAAAGTGAAAACAGCACCCCCTATTGAGAAAAGGTTTTAAGTCACTTCCTGTGGTGGAAGGAACAGCTAGGTACCTGATGGGTAGTTCACAAAGCGGCCTGACCACATGATCTGTCGGTCTGATCACATGACCTGGCTCGAAATGAGGAAGATAATAGAAACCAGGCGAAACTGAGGACGCACGGATGAGATATAAACTAGCAGCAAAAAAAAGAACATTGTCATCTCAGCTTGCTTGCCAGAGTGAATTCTATTGTAAGTAGTTAGCTAACTAAAAATGTTTGAGAAAAGCTACATAGCTACATCATACCCTACGTTTGACATACGATTATTTTGTAGCTAGCTAGCTAAATCCGTGTACTAGCTAACTAACTTAGCTAGTAGTAACAGTAGTGAGTTAGTCCAATATGTACGCTGCTTAATGAGCCCCCTTGCCTGCCTAAATTGTAATGCGTTAGCTAGCTAGCTCAGAACCACGTAGCTACACAACACGACCAAAAGTATGTGGACACCAGTTGGAGTTACAATTCATCCCAAAGGTGTTCGATGGTGTTTGAGGTCAGGGCTCTGTGTAGGCCAGTCAAGGTCTTCCACACCGATCTCGACAAACAATTTCTGTATGGACCTCACTTTGTGCATGGGGGTGATTGTCATGCTGAAAGAGGAAAGGACCTTTCCCAAACTGTTACCACAAAGTTGGAAGCACAGAATCGTCTAGAATGTCATTGTATGCTGTAGCGTTAAGATTTCCCTTCACTGGAACTAAAGGGCCCAAACCATAAAAACCTCCCCAGACCATTATTCCTCCTACCCCAAACATTACAGTTGGCACTATACATTGGGGCAGGTAGCGTTCTACTGGCATCCGCCAAACCCAGATTAGTCCGTCGGACTGCCAGATGGATTAAGATGGCGCCGACAGACATGGTCGCCTCACTTCACGTCCTTAGGAAACTATGCAATCTTTTTTTTTTTTTTTTATGGATTTGAAGAGTGATTCATCACTCCAAAGAACGTGTTTCCACTGGCATGATTCATCACTCCAGAGACCGTGTTTTCACTGCTTCAGAGTACAATGGCGGCGAGCCACTCCAGCTGACGCTTGGCATTGCGCATGGGAATCTTAGGCTGGTCAGCCATGGAAATCCATTTCCTTGTAGTTCTAGCAGGACAGAAATTTGACAAAGTAACTTGTTGGAAAGGTGGCATCCTATGACGGTGCCACATGGAATGTCATTGATCTCTTCAGAAAGCCCAGTCTACTGCAAATGTTTGTCTGTGGAGATTACATGGCTTTGTGTGTTACGTTTGTTTAGAGATGGATTAGACCAAGGTGCAGCGTGGTAGGCGGCAATCTTACTTTTATTAAAATGAACACCGAAAAACAACAAAATACAAAACGAACGTAAAGTTCTGGAGGCTACACAGCAACTATACAAAATCAAGATCCCACAAACTAAGGTGGGGAAAAGGCTGCCTAAGTATGATCCCCAATCAGAGACAACGATAGACAACTGCCTCTGATTGGGAACCATACCAGGCCAAACAAAGAAATAGGAAAACTAGATTGCCCACCCTAGTCACACCCTGACCTAACCAAAATAGAGAATTAAAAGGATCTCTAAGGTCAGGGCGTGACAGTGTGCTCGATTTTATAAACCTCTCAGCAACGGGTGTGGCTAAAATTGCCGAATCCACTCATTTGAAGGGGTGTCCACATACTTTTGTATATATAGTGTATTTATTACAGCTAGCATCACTAAGCAAAGACAGCTCAAGTGACCGCCTAAATTGCCTATAGTATCATCAGAAATTGTCATCAGTCACTTATTTTGTCCACCCTCGTGCATCCACAGGAAAAGACAAACAATATGCCAGCACCTGGAACAAGTGTGTGATGAGGACATCAAGTGTGTTGAGGAGGAAATCCCGGCAGACGACGATGATGTCACATGATGTATGATGTCACCAGAATCAAAAGATAGCTGGCTGTATCTTCTACTGTCGCCGTGCACAGCAGACTGTAAAGGGGATTCCATTGTCTCTTTCAAACAGTGATTGAAATTCAGTTAATATAACAACCAATTGTTTCCAGAAGCTTCTTGTATAAATGCTTTCCTTCTTCATAGGCTAGTTATTTGTGGTTATGTATTGATGTTGAGCCTAATGTATTTATTTAAATGTTTTATATAAAAAAATGTATAGTTAACATATCATCACATTTCTTAAATGTAGACTTATTTTTTCCCCCAAAAAATCTATAAACATTTTTGTCAGCAGTGATGTTGTGTTTTTACCAATACATTCCTCTTATACTGATCAGATGTGTGCAGGAGCATGTGATCACTTTAAGCAGTTGACTGATAGTATCTGTACCTTTTTACTCTCATAATGTTCAGTGTAAGGGCAATAGGCTTACATCTAGTGGGGTATTGGAACAGACTATAGCACTATAGCACACAGAGCAGTAGGATATTAAACAGAGCAGTAGGATATCTGAAAATCTAGACTCTGATATTAAACTTTGATATTTAGATATTTTAATTCCATAGATGTTAACATTTTACACATAATAAAACAGCCCGAAGGAACACCTTAGGCAGATTGTTTGATCAGTGAGCTATGCAGAGGAAGTGACTCATAAACAGCGTTAAGTGAAGGCTTGTCTACTTAACTTTGTATAAACCTATTTTTTATGAATGTACGTTTGTGCAAACAATGAGACACAATAAGACAAGTCAGCTAGCTGGTAGATACGCAAATTAAACATTTACAATTGCTGTTACAATGGCTAGTCTAGCCCGTTAGCTAGCTAGAGCAAACAGCTGTGCTGTGATGAAGTCAGGTGTAAACAAATCTGCGGGTTCTTGGCAGGTCACATGATCAGACCAGCAGATCATGTGTTCAGGCCAGCTGTGTGAACTTAGCACTACCTGTACCAGATATGTTAACAACTATCTTAGTCTCCATTCAGGGAAGCAGGGAACTGCCTGCCATTGGACTGACAGTGTTTATTTTTTATTACCTTTTACACGACCCCCGAAAATTTCTAGTAGCCGTTTTACTCTAGAGTGTCAACAACACAACCCTTCCATTCAACTGAGGCAATTCATAGATACTGTAAAAGCTTTGACTTCGAATGATGAACCCTTGAAATTGAAACAACTACTTTGTTGTTACATAGGCTAGGAAATTTAGATAGACTTTTCAACTTTGAAACGTCTTTCTTAAATGACCATTACATAGCCTATGTCAATAGAGAGAAACAATATTGACGTCTTTTTGTAGGCATTAATTCCGCCTCTCCAGCCGACGCCTGGCATTGCTCATGGTGATCATGTTACCAGGAAATGTGGTTTCTATAGGTGGTTTCTATAGGTTTTTCTATAGGTGGTTTCTATAGTTTTTTCTATAGGGTTTTCTATAGGTTTTTCTATAGGTCGTTTCTATAGGTGGTTTCTATAGGTGGTTTCTATAGGTTTTTCTATAGGTTTTTCTATAGGTGGTCTCTATAGGTTTTTCTATAGGTTTTACTATAGGTGGTTTCTATAGGTGGTTTCTATAGGTTTTTCTATAGGTTTTTCTATAGGTGGTTTCTGTAGGTGGTTTCTATAGGTTTTTCTATAGGTGGTTTCTATAGGTGGTTTCTATAGGTTTTTCTATAGGTTGTTTCTATAGGTTGTTTCTATAGGTGGTTTCTATAGGTGGTTTCTATAGGTGGTTTCTATAGGTTTTTCTATAGGTGGTTCCTATAGGTTTTTCTATAGGTTTTTCTATAGGTGTTTCTATAGGTCATTTCTATAGGTGGTTTCTATAGGTTTTTCTATAGGTGGTTTCTATAGGTCGTTTCTATAGGTAGTTTCTATAGGTGGTTTCTATAGGTTTTTCTATAGGTGGTTTCTATAGGTGGTTTCTATAGGTGGTTTCTATAGGTTTTTCTATAGGTGGTTTCTATAGGTCGTTTCTATAGGTGGTTTCTATAGGTGGTTTCTATGGGTGGTTTCTATAGGTGGTTCCTATAGGTTGTTTCTATAGGTGGTTTCTATAGGTGGTTTCTATAGTGGGTTTCTATAGGTGGTTTCTATAGGTGGTTTCTATAGGTGGTTTCTATAGGTCGTTTCTATAGGTCGTTTCTATAGATAAGTTTCTATAGGTCGTTTCTATAGGTGGTTTCTATAGGTCGTTTCTATAGGTGGTTTCTATAGGTTTTTCTATAGGTTGTTTCTATAGGTGGTTTCTATAGGTAGTTTCTATAGGTGGTTTCTATAGGTGGTTTCTATAGGTGGTTTCTATAGGTCGTTTCTATAGGTCGTTTCTATAGGTCGTTTCTATAGATAAGTTTCTATAGGTCGTTTCTATAGGTGGTTTCTATAGGTAGTTTCTATAGGTGGTTTCTATAGGTTTTTCTATAGGTTGTTTCTATAGGTGGTTTCTATAGGTCGTTTCTATAGGTAGTTTCTATGGGTTGTTTCTTTGTACAGAAGAATGTGCTCTCAAGAGACAAGAAAAAGGTAGTTGCTGATTGGTGCTTTTTACATTTGATACACAGTGCTGAAATACATAGGTTTATATACGGGAAAAGGTTTATTTGGTGCATAGTAGTTTGTTTGTGTGTGTGTGTGTGTGTGTGTGTGTGTGTGTGTGTGTGTGTGTGTGTGTGTGTGTGTGTGTGTGTGTGTGTGTGTGTGTGTGTGTGTGTGTGTGTGTGTGTAGGTGGGGTACTGATTGCTTTAAGGGGACATATCTCCTTTCCTGACTCCCTGTGCCAAAAGGATGTATAAATAGCGGGAATGTATCATAGCAGGAAATCCTCTCACAGCCATGTGTTTCTGTCTGTTTGGGAACAGGAACAGGAAGGAACTCAGCCAAGAATGGAGGGAAGAGTCCAACTGAAAGAGAGGACTCTCTGGCTTCCTACACCTGCACTGGCATTCATTCAGTCATTTACAGTACTTCTTTGGATGCACACACTAGCACAGAGATGGGCAACTAGTGCAATTTTTAAATGTGGCTGTTCTAAAGTAGTTTCTCGTTATGTAAGTCACTGACAGTCACTCAATTAGCCCAGCTAACATTTTTTAGATGGGTAAGTTAGCTAGCTAGACTATTTAAACCAGGGACAACAGTCACATTAAAAATTATGGTCGAATTACCAACCTGGGGGGGCATTGATTTTGTTAGTCACTCACTCAGATATCATATTAAAACTGCAAATAATTCTCTCCACCATGTGGCAAAATGTGTAGAATTGCAGAAAAGTTGCTTTAAAAACGGCCACATTTTCTCTATGCCCCCCGTGGCAAAATGTGTAGAATTGTAGGAAACGAACTTCAAAACTTTTAAGAGGGGGGCCACTAAAATGTTGAGCTCACAAGTATGTCAATATGTCCTTTGATCGTTTTTGGTGAAAAGTAGTGTATCATTTATTCTATTTGGGCTCCATATCTAATTTTAATTCTAACAATTCAGACCCATTCATAAACCACATTGTGTAATAACTAAGTGATAATGCCCGAATAAGCCATTGTTAGTCTAAAAGAAATGTGAGATAATGTCTAGACGTTTTTTATTGTGGAGATCAAGTTTATAAATTGCCTGGCTGGGCTGATGACACAGTGGATTGCACAGTCAGATGAAACAGAGTAAATAGACATTTTAACATCATAGATTTAGCCGGTGTTAACTTGTGAAATAGACACTGGTTGGAATGCAGATTTAACCAATCAGCATTCAGGATAAGACCCACCCGTTGTAAAATGATGTAATAAACACAGGTGAACGATCATTGCAACATTCCACTGGACTGTTATCTCTTTCTACCGGGCTTTCCTGAAGCCTGAAGCATATCACAAGCGAAGCTAGCGGTGTGAGTCAAGGTTTCAAGAATGAGTCAAGGCTTCAACTAGAAAAAAACAGCTGAATTTGACCCCGAGATGTGGGAGCAGGTTACGCCATGTCTCTCCTCATTTGCACAATGTTTACTGTATCTGTACCTCAACGGTTTGATATCTTCTCTCTCTCTCTCTGCCTCAAGGTTTCCATCTGTTGTGTTGAGAATTTCTTCACTTCTCTACAGTGACATACAGAATACACTGACTATACCAAACATTAGGAACACCTTCCTAAGATTGAATTGAACCTCCCCTCCCTTTTACATTCAGAACAGTGTCAATTCGTCGGGGCATAGACACTACAAGTTGTCAAAAGCGTTCCACAGGGATGCTGGCCCTTGTTGACTCCAATGCTTCCCACAGTTGTGTTAAGTTGGCTGGATGTCCTTTGGGTGGAGGACCATTCTTTATTATTTTTCTTTTTTTTTCTTTTTTTTTGTAGGGGTGGATCAGCTTAATATTGCGGAAAGAATGTTGCTTCCAATGTAATTGTCTGCATCATTTCCAATCCCCCATATTTTTGGGGGTAAATATATATATCCATACACGTATGCATACATATAAACATATATACATACACATACCTATATAGACATACATACTTTTTTAAAGAGTATACCTTTATTATTATTCCCCGCAAAATGGAGGACCATTCTTGATACACAAAGGAAACTGTAGAGGGTGAAAAACCCAGCAGCGTTGCAGTTCTTGACACAAACCAGTGCGCTTGGCACCTACTACCACATCCTGTTCAAAGGCACTTAAATCTTTTGTCTTGTCCCATTCACTCTCTGAATGGCACACATACACAATCCATGTCTCAATTATCTCAATGATTAAAAATCCTTCTTTAACCCGTCTCCTCCCCTTCATCTACGCTGATTGAAGTGGACTTCTTGTCAATAGGGGGGCGTTGTTTTCACTTTGGAAAAAATCGTGCCCAAATGAAACGGCCTCGTACTCTTTTCTACATCATACAATATGCATATTATTATTACTATTGGATAGAAAACACTCAGAAGTTTCTAAAACTGTTTGAATTATGTCTGTGAGTAAAACAGAACTCAGGAAGTGAAAAATCTGAAAACGAGGCTCTGTTTCAGGGCCTGCCTATTCAATTGCCTTATATTTATCGATATGCATGCACTTCATACGGCTTCCACTAGATGTCAACAGGCAGTGGAAGGTGGAATGGGGTGTCTAGCTTGATCTGAGGTCGAACAAGAGCTTTTGGAGTGGCAGGTCAGGAATTTCCTTTGTCTACCAAGGCGCGCGAAGCACCTCGATATTGTATTCTGATAAGCGTTCGGTTTACACGGCGAATATCTCCGTCTCTGATTTTATTTGATACGTGTGATAATAACATCGTAAAGTAGGTTTTATCAGATTATTCAATGTTTATTGGGACTTTTGAAGTTTTCCGTTCTTTGCGTCGAGAGAAGATGGGAACGTTATCAACATTGGCTAGCATTGTGGCGCGAATTCGACAGAAGAAAAGGACATTCTAAAACCAAACAACGATTTATTCTGGACCAAGGACTCCTTGTACAAGATTCTGATGGAAGCTCAGCAAAAGTAAGAACAATTTATGATGTTATTTCGTATTTCTGTGGAAAATGTTGATTCCTATTCTCCGCCGTTTTGGCGAGCGCTGTCTCGCAATAACGCAAGCTGTTTGTTATGGTAAAGTTATTTTTAAAAATAACATTAAGAACCAGTGTATCTTTCATTTGCCATACAACAAGTATTTTTATGTAAAGTTTATGATGAGTTCTTTGGTCAGATTAGGTGAGTGTCCAAAATAGCTCTGGACATTCTGGGGAAATGTTGCTACATATTCACAATGTATAACCACGGTTTGCAGCTCTAAATATGCACATTTTCGAACAAAACATAAGTGTATTGTATAATGTGATGTTATAAGACTGTCATCTGATGAAGTTGTTCAAGGTTAGTGATTAATTTTATATCTTTTGCTGGTTTTTGCGATAGCTACCTTTTGCAGTGAATAAATGCATTTGTGTGTTTGGCTATTGTGGTAAGCTAATATAATTCTATATTGTGTTTTCGCTGTAAAACACTTAAAAAATAGGAAATATTGGCTGGATTCACAAGATTTTTATCTTTCATTTGCTGTACACCATGTATTTTTCATGAATGTTTTATGATGAGTATTTATATATTTCACGTTGCTCTCTGTAATTATTCTGGCTGCTTCGGTGCTATTTGTGATGGTAACTGCAATGTAAAACTATGATTTATACCTCAAATATGCAAATTTTTCAAACAAAACATAAATGTATTGTATAACATGTTATAAGACTGTCATCTGATGAAGTTGTTTCTTGGTTAGTGACTAATTATATCTCTGGTCGGTTTTGTGATAGCTACCTATGCGGTAGAAACATGGTGAAAATATGCGGTTGAGTCTTTGGCTATTGTGGTTAGCTAATAGAAATACATATTGTGTTTTCGCTGTAAAACATTTTAAAAATCAGAAATGATGGCTGGATTCACAAGATGTTCATCTTTCATTTGCTGTATTGGACTTGTGATTTCATGACCTTTCACAGGTCATGCTTAGATAAGAATACATGTACATTTTTCACATATGTTAATACATTTATGTATATGTAACGGATGTGAAATGGCTAGCTAGTTAGCGGGTACGCGCTAGTAGCATTTCAAACAGTTACGTCACTTGCTCTGAGACTTAAGTAGTGTTGCCCCTTGCTCTGCAAGGGACGCGGCTTTTGTGGAGCGATGGGTAACAACCGTGCTTCGTGGGCAACTGTTGTCGATGTGTGCAGAGGGTCCCTGGTTCGCGCCCGTGTCGGGGCGAGGGGACGCCGTAAAGTTTATACTGTTACATATACTATGTTACTCGCTCTCTTAAAGGGATAGTACACACAAATTACTAAATGACACATTTGTTTCGCTACCCTGTAAGCAGTCTACGGAACAGGTATGACAGTAATCCATGGTTTGGTTTACATTTCCACATGCTAACATTTTAGCATTTGCGGTACAAATCCCCATTCAAGTCAATGGGACCGATATTAGCATATTTTTGCGCATCATGTTCAAATAAAGTAAAATAAAATAACATTGTATTGGTCACATACACATGGTTAGCAGATGTTATTGCGAGTGTAGTGAAATGCTTGTGCTTCTAGATCCAACAGTGCAGCAGTATCTAACAGGTCATATCTAACAATTCCACAACAAAACCTAATATCTAACAATTTACACAACAAAACCTAACACACACAATCTAGTAAAGGGCTGGGATGAGACTATATAAGTATAAAACGTATGGATGAGCAGTAACAGAGCGGCTAAGATGCAATAGATAGTATATAATAGATATTGAAGGATGCAGTATATACATATGAGATGAGTAATGTGAGATACGTAAACATTCCTAGAGTGGCATTATTAAAGTGACTAGTGTTCCATTTATTAAAGTGGCCAATGATATCAAGTCTGTAGCTAGGCATCTATTAGTGACTTTAATCCATTTGAGATACCTTTTGGATGATTTGGACAAACAATCCTCCTCAGAGGAGCCATCACTGATGAATACAGTACATAACACCTACAGAATTATACAGTATCAGTCAAAAGTTTTCTAACACCTACTCATTCAAGGGTTTTTCTTTATTTTTTACACTTTTCTACATTGTAGAATAATAGTGAAGACATCAGAACTATGAAATAACACATATGGAGTCATATAGTAACCAAAACAAAATACAAACAAATCAAAATATATTTTATATTTCAGATTCTTCAAATAGCCACCCTTTGCCTTGATGACAACTTTGCACACTCTTGGCATTGGAGTGGGAGGCTTTGATTGATTGATACTACTCCCTTCACAGAACAGCGTAAACTGGCCCTAACCAGAATAGAAAGAGGAGTGGGAGGCCCCGATGCACAACTGAGCAAGAGGACAGGTACATTAGAGTGTCTAGTTTGAGAAACAGATGCCTCACAAGTCCTCAACTGGCAGCTTCATTAAATAGTACCCGCAAAACACCAGTCTCAACGTCAACAGTGAAGAGGCGACTCCGGGATGCTGGCCTTCTAGGCAGAGTTCCTCTGTCCAGTGTCTGTGTTTTTTTGCCCATATGGCTTTTTCTTTGCAACTCTGCCTAGAAGGCCAGCATCCCGGAGACGCCTCTTCACTGTTGACGTTGAGACTGGTGTTTTGCGGGTACTATTTAATGAAGCTGCCAGTTGAGGACTTGTGAGGCATCTGTTTCTCAAACTAGACACTCTAATGTACCTGTCCTCTTGCTCAGTTGTGCATCGGGGCCTCCCACTCCTCTTTCTATTCTGGTTAGGGCCAGTTTGTGCTGTTCTGTGAAGGGAGTATCAATCAATCAATCAAGTTTATTTTATATAGCCCTTCGTACATCAGCTAATATCTCGAAGTGCTGTACAGAAACCCAGCCTAAAACCCCAAACAGCTAGTAATGCAGGTGTAGAAGCACGGTGGCTAGGAAAAACTCCCTAGAAAGGCCAAAACCTAGGAAGAAACCTAGAGAGGAACCAGGCTATCAGGGGTGGCCAGTCCTCTTCTGGCTGTGCCGGGTGGAGATTATATCAGAACTATGCCAAGATGTTCAAAAATGTTCATAAGTGACAAGCATGGTCAAATAATAATCATGAATAATTTTCAGTTGGCTTTTCATAGCCGATCATTAAGAGTTGAAAAACAACAGGTCTGGGACAGGTGGCGGTTCCATAACCGCAGGCAGAACAGTTGAAACTGGAATAGCAGCAAGGCCAGGCACTGGGGACAGCAAGGAGTCACCACGCCCGGTAGTCCCGACGTATGGTCCTAGGGCTCAGGTCCTCCGAGAGAAAGAAAGAGAGAAGGAGAAAATTAGAGAGAGCCAAGATTTTCAAAATGTTCATAAATGACAAGCATGGTCAAATAATAATCAGGAATAAATCTCAGTTGGCTTTTCATAGCCGATCATTAAGAGTTGAAAACAGCAGGTCTGGGACAGGTAGGGGTTCCTTAACCGCAGGCAGAACAGTTGTAACTGGAATAGCAGCAAGGCCAGGCGGACTGGGGACAGCAAGGAGTCATCATGCTTGGTAGTCCTGACGTATGGTCCTAGGGCTCAGGTTCTCAGAGAGAGAGAAAGAAAGAGAGAACGAGAGAATTAGAGAGAGCATACTTAAATTCACACAAGACACTGGATAAGACAGGAGAAGTACTCCAGGTATAACCACCTGACCCTAGCCCCCCGACACATAAACTACTGCAGCATAAATACTGGAGGCTGAGACAGGTACACAACGTTGTACCAGATCTTCAATTTTTTGGTAATTTCTCACATGGAATAGCCTTCTATTCTCAGAACAAGAATAGACTGGTGAGTTTCAGAAGAAAGTTCTTTGTTTCTGGCCATTTTGA
This sequence comes from Salvelinus fontinalis, assembly GCF_029448725.1. Taxonomy (NCBI): domain Eukaryota; kingdom Metazoa; phylum Chordata; class Actinopteri; order Salmoniformes; family Salmonidae; genus Salvelinus; species Salvelinus fontinalis. Next base: position 40,405,678 of record NC_074683.1, read on the forward strand.
GCCTGTAATCAAACCCACAAATGCTGATGCTCCAGATACTCAACTAGTCTAAAGAAGGCCAGTTTTATTGCTTCTTTAATCAGAACAACAGTTTTCAGCTGTGCTAACATAATTGCAAAGGGGTTTTCTAATAATCAATTAGCCTTTTTAAATGATCAACTTGGATTAGCTAACACAACGTGCCATTGGAAAACAGGAGTGATGGTTTCTGATAATGGGCCTCTGTACGCCTATGTAGATATTCCATAAAAAATCAGCCGTTTCCAGCTACAATAGTCATTTACAACATTAACAATGTCTACACTGTATTTCTGATCAATTTGATGTTATTTTAATGGACAAAAACTGTGCTTTTCTTTCAAAAACAAGGACATTACTAAGTGTCCCCAAACTTTTGAACGGTAGTCTATCTATCTATCTATCTATCTATCTATCTATCTATCTATCTATCTATCTATCTATCTATCTATCTATCTATCTATCTATCTATCTATCTATCTATCTATCTATCTATCTATCAATTCAATTCAATTCAAGGGGCTTTATTGGCATGGGAAACATGTGTTAACATTGCCAAAGCAAGTGAGGTAGATATTATACAAAAGTGAAATAAACAATACAAATTAACAGTAAACATTACACATACAGAAGTTTCAAAACAATAAAGACATTACAAATGTTATATTATATATACACAGTGTTGTAACAATGTACAAATGGTTAAAGCACACAAGTTAAAATAAATAAGCATAAATATGGGTTGTATTTACAATGGTGTTTGTTCTTCACTGGTTGCCCTTTTCTTGTGGCAACAGGTCACAAATCTTGCTGCTGTGATGGCACACTGTGGAATTTCTCCCAGTAGAAATGGGAGTTTATCAAAATTGGATTTGTTTTCAAATTCTTTGTGGATCTGTGTAATCTGAGGGAAATATGTCTCTCTAATATGGTCATACATTGGGCAGGAGGTTAGGAAGTGCAGCTCAGTTTCCACCTCATTTTGTGGGCAGTGTGCACATAGCCTGTCTTCTCTTGAGAGCCATGTCTGCCTACGGCGGCCTTTCTCAATAGCAAGGCTATGCTCACTGAGTCTGTACATAGTCAAAGCTTTCCTTAAGTTTGGGTCAGTCACAGTGGTCAGGTATTCTGCCACTGTGTACTCTCTGTTTAGGGCCAAATAGCATTCTAGTTTGCTCTGTTTTTTTGTTAATTCTTTCCAATGTGTCAAGTAATTATCTTTTTGTTTTCTCATGATTTGGTTGGGTCTAATTGTGCTGTTGTCCTGGGGCTCTGTGGTTTGTGTTTGTGAACAGAGCCCTAGGACCAGCTTGCTTAGGGGACTCTTCTCCAAGTTCATCTCTCTGTAGGTGATGGCTTTGTTATGGAAGGTTTGGGAATCGCTTCCTTTTAGGTGGTTGTAGAATTTAACGGCTCTTTTCTGGATTTTGATAATTAGTGGGTATCGGCCTAATTCTGCTCTGCATGCATTATTTGGTGTTCTACGTTGTACACGGAGGATATTTTTGCAGAATTCTGCATGCAGAGTCTCAATTTGGTGTTTGTCCCATTTTGTGAAATCTTGGTTGGTGAGCGGACCCCAGACCTCACAACCATAAAGGGCAATGGGCTCTATGACTGATTCAAGTATTTTTAGCCAGATCCTAATTGGTATGTTGAAATTTATGTTCCTTTTGATGGCATAGAAGGCCCTTCTTGCCTTGTCTCTCAGATCGTTCACAGCTTTGTGGAAGTTACCTGTGGTGCTGATGTTTAGGCCGAGGTATGTATAGTTTTTTGTGTGCTCTAGAGCAACGGTGTCTAGATGGAATTTGTGGTCCTGGTGACTGGACCTTTTTTGGAACACCATTATTTTGGTCTTACTGAGATTTACTGTCAGGGCCCAGGTCTGACAGAATCTGTGCAGAAGATCTAGGTGCTGCTGTAGGCCCTCCTTGGTTGGTGACAGAAGCACCAGATCATCAGCAAACAGTAGACATTTGACTTCGGATTCTAGTAGGGTGAGACCGGGTGCTGCAGACTGTTCTAGTGCCCGCGCCAATTCGTTGATATATATGTTGAAGAGGGTGGGGCTTAAGCTGCATCCCTGTCTCACCCCACGACCCTGTGTGAAGAAATGTGTGTGTTTTTTGCCAATTTTAACCGCACACTTGTTGTTTGTGTACATGGATTTTATAATGTCGTATGTTTTACCCCCAACACCACTTTCCATCAATTTGTATAGCAGACCCTCATGCCAAATTGAGTCGAAGGCTTTTTTGAAATCAACAAAGCATGAGAAGACTTTGCCTTTGTTTTGGTTTGTTTGGTTGTCAATTAGGGTGTGTAGGGTGAATACATGGTCTGTTGTACGGTAATTTGGTAAAAAGCCAATTTGACATTTGCTCAGTACATTGTTTTCATTGAGGAAATGTACGAGTCTGCTGTTAATGATAATGCAGAGGATTTTCCCAAGGTTACTGTTGACGCATATTCCACGGTAGTTATTGGGGTCAAATTTGTCTCCACTTTTGTGGATTGGGGTGATCAGTCCTTGGTTCCAAATATTGGGGAAGATGCCAGAGCTAAGGACGATGTTAAAGAGTTTTAGTATAGCCAATTGGAATTTGTTGTCTGTATATTTGATCATTTCATTAAGGATACCATCAACACCACAGGCCTTTTTGGGTTGGAGGGTTTTTATTTTGTCCTGTAACTCATTCAAGGTAATTGGAGAATCCAGTGGGTTCTGGTAGTCTTTAATAGTTGATTCTAGGATTTGTATTTGATCATGTATATGTTTTTGCTCTTTATTCTTTGTTATAGAGCCAAAAAGATTGGAGAAGTGGTTTACCCATACATCTCCATTTTGGATAGATAATTCTTCGTGTTGTTGTTTGTTTAGTGTTTTCCAATTTTCCCAGAATTGGTTAGAGTCTATGGAGTCTTCAATTACATTGAGCTGATTTCTGACGTGCTGTTCCTTCTTTTTCCGTAGTGTATTTCTGTATTGTTTTAGTGATTCACCATAGTGAAGGCGTAGACTCAGGTTTTCCGGGTCTCTATGTTTTTGGTTGGACAGGTTTCTCAATTTATTTCTTAGATTTTTGCATTCTTTATCAAACCATTTGTAATTGTTGTTAATTTTCTTCGGTTTTCTATTTGAGATTTTTAGATTTGATAGGGAAGCTGAGAGGTCAAATATACTGTTAAGATTTTCTACTGCCAAGTTTACACCTTCACTATTGCAGTGGAACATTTTACCCAGGAAGTTGTCTAAAAGGGATTGAATTTGCTGTTGCCTAATTGTTTTTTGGTAGGTTTCCAAACTGCATTCTTTCCATCTATAGCATTTCTTAATGTTACTCAGTTCCTTTGGCTTTGATGCCTCATGATTGAGTATTGCTCTGTTCAAGTAGACTGTGATTTTGCTGTGGTCTGATAGGGGTGTCAGTGGGCTGACTGTGAACGCTCTGAGAGACTCTGGGTTGAGGTCAGTGATAAAGTAGTCTACAGTGCTACTGCCAAGAGATGAGCTATAGGTGAACCTACCATAGGAGTCCCCTCGAAGCCTACCATTGACTATGTACATACCCAGCGTGCGACAGAGCTGCAGGAGTTGTGACCCATTTTGTTGGTTATGTTGTCATAGTTGTGCCTAGGGGGGCATATCTATCTATCTATCTATCTATCTATCTATCTATCTATCTATCTATCTATCTATCTATCTATCTATCTATCTATCTATCTATCTATCTATCTATCAATTCAATTCAATTCAAGGGGCTTTATTGGCATGGGAAACATGTGTTAACATTGCCAAAGCAAGTGAGGTAGATATTATACAAAAGTGAAATAAACAATACAAATTAACAGTAAACATTACACATACAGAAGTTTCAAAACAATAAAGACATTACAAATGTTATATTATATATACACAGTGTTGTAACAATGTACAAATGGTTAAAGCACACAAGTTAAAATAAATAAGCATAAATATGGGTTGTATTTACAATGGTGTTTGTTCTTCACTGGTTGCCCTTTTCTTGTGGCAACAGGTCACAAATCTTGCTGCTGTGATGGCACACTGTGGAATTTCTCCCAGTAGAAATGGGAGTTTATCAAAATTGGATTTGTTTTCAAATTCTTTGTGGATCTGTGTAATCTGAGGGAAATATGTCTCTCTAATATGGTCATACATTGGGCAGGAGGTTAGGAAGTGCAGCTCAGTTTCCACCTCATTTTGTGGGCAGTGTGCACATAGCCTGTCTTCTCTTGAGAGCCATGTCTGCCTACGGCGGCCTTTCTCAATAGCAAGGCTATGCTCACTGAGTCTGTACATAGTCAAAGCTTTCCTTAAGTTTGGGTCAGTCACAGTGGTCAGGTATTCTGCCACTGTGTACTCTCTGTTTAGGGCCAAATAGCATTCTAGTTTGCTCTGTTTTTTTGTTAATTCTTTCCAATGTGTCAAGTAATTATCTTTTTGTTTTCTCATGATTTGGTTGGGTCTAATTGTGCTGTTGTCCTGGGGCTCTGTGGTTTGTGTTTGTGAACAGAGCCCTAGGACCAGCTTGCTTAGGGGACTCTTCTCCAAGTTCATCTCTCTGTAGGTGATGGCTTTGTTATGGAAGGTTTGGGAATCGCTTCCTTTTAGGTGGTTGTAGAATTTAACGGCTCTTTTCTGGATTTTGATAATTAGTGGGTATCGGCCTAATTCTGCTCTGCATGCATTATTTGGTGTTCTACGTTGTACACGGAGGATATTTTTGCAGAATTCTGCATGCAGAGTCTCAATTTGGTGTTTGTCCCATTTTGTGAAATCTTGGTTGGTGAGCGGACCCCAGACCTCACAACCATAAAGGGCAATGGGCTCTATGACTGATTCAAGTATTTTTAGCCAGATCCTAATTGGTATGTTGAAATTTATGTTCCTTTTGATGGCATAGAAGGCCCTTCTTGCCTTGTCTCTCAGATCGTTCACAGCTTTGTGGAAGTTACCTGTGGTGCTGATGTTTAGGCCGAGGTATGTATAGTTTTTTGTGTGCTCTAGAGCAACGGTGTCTAGATGGAATTTGTGGTCCTGGTGACTGGACCTTTTTTGGAACACCATTATTTTGGTCTTACTGAGATTTACTGTCAGGGCCCAGGTCTGACAGAATCTGTGCAGAAGATCTAGGTGCTGCTGTAGGCCCTCCTTGGTTGGTGACAGAAGCACCAGATCATCAGCAAACAGTAGACATTTGACTTCGGATTCTAGTAGGGTGAGACCGGGTGCTGCAGACTGTTCTAGTGCCCGCGCCAATTCGTTGATATATATGTTGAAGAGGGTGGGGCTTAAGCTGCATCCCTGTCTCACCCCACGACCCTGTGTGAAGAAATGTGTGTGTTTTTTGCCAATTTTAACCGCACACTTGTTGTTTGTGTACATGGATTTTATAATGTCGTATGTTTTACCCCCAACACCACTTTCCATCAATTTGTATAGCAGACCCTCATGCCAAATTGAGTCGAAGGCTTTTTTGAAATCAACAAAGCATGAGAAGACTTTGCCTTTGTTTTGGTTTGTTTGGTTGTCAATTAGGGTGTGTAGGGTGAATACATGGTCTGTTGTACGGTAATTTGGTAAAAAGCCAATTTGACATTTGCTCAGTACATTGTTTTCATTGAGGAAATGTACGAGTCTGCTGTTAATGATAATGCAGAGGATTTTCCCAAGGTTACTGTTGACGCATATTCCACGGTAGTTATTGGGGTCAAATTTGTCTCCACTTTTGTGGATTGGGGTGATCAGTCCTTGGTTCCAAATATTGGGGAAGATGCCAGAGCTAAGGACGATGTTAAAGAGTTTTAGTATAGCCAATTGGAATTTGTTGTCTGTATATTTGATCATTTCATTAAGGATACCATCAACACCACAGGCCTTTTTGGGTTGGAGGGTTTTTATTTTGTCCTGTAACTCATTCAAGGTAATTGGAGAATCCAGTGGGTTCTGGTAGTCTTTAATAGTTGATTCTAGGATTTGTATTTGATCATGTATATGTTTTTGCTCTTTATTCTTTGTTATAGAGCCAAAAAGATTGGAGAAGTGGTTTACCCATACATCTCCATTTTGGATAGATAATTCTTCGTGTTGTTGTTTGTTTAGTGTTTTCCAATTTTCCCAGAATTGGTTAGAGTCTATGGAGTCTTCAATTACATTGAGCTGATTTCTGACGTGCTGTTCCTTCTTTTTCCGTAGTGTATTTCTGTATTGTTTTAGTGATTCACCATAGTGAAGGCGTAGACTCAGGTTTTCCGGGTCTCTATGTTTTTGGTTGGAGAGGTTTCTCAATTTATTTCTTAGATTTTTGCATTCTTTATCAAACCATTTGTAATTGTTGTTAATTTTCTTCGGTTTTCTATTTGAGATTTTTAGATTTGATAGGGAAGCTGAGAGGTCAAATATACTGTTAAGATTTTCTACTGCCAAGTTTACACCTTCACTATTGCAGTGGAACATTTTACCCAGGAAGTTGTCTAAAAGGGATTGAATTTGCTGTTGCCTAATTGTTTTTTGGTAGGTTTCCAAACTGCATTCTTTCCATCTATAGCATTTCTTAATGTTACTCAGTTCCTTTGGCTTTGATGCCTCATGATTGAGTATTGCTCTGTTCAAGTAGACTGTGATTTTGCTGTGGTCTGATAGGGGTGTCAGTGGGCTGACTGTGAACGCTCTGAGAGACTCTGGGTTGAGGTCAGTGATAAAGTAGTCTACAGTGCTACTGCCAAGAGATGAGCTATAGGTGAACCTACCATAGGAGTCCCCTCGAAGCCTACCATTGACTATGTACATACCCAGCGTGCGACAGAGCTGCAGGAGTTGTGACCCATTTTGTTGGTTATGTTGTCATAGTTGTGCCTAGGGGGGCATATCTATCTATCTATCTATCTATCTATCTATCTATCTATCTATCTATCTATCTATCTATCAATTCAATTCAATTCAAGGGGCTTTATTGGCATGGGAAACATGTGTTAACATTGCCAAAGCAAGTGAGGTAGATATTATACAAAAGTGAAATAAACAATACAAATTAACAGTAAACATTACACATACAGAAGTTTCAAAACAATAAAGACATTACAAATGTTATATTATATATACACAGTGTTGTAACAATGTACAAATGGTTAAAGCACACAAGTTAAAATAAATAAGCATAAATATGGGTTGTATTTACAATGGTGTTTGTTCTTCACTGGTTGCCCTTTTCTTGTGGCAACAGGTCACAAATCTTGCTGCTGTGATGGCACACTGTGGAATTTCTCCCAGTAGAAATGGGAGTTTATCAAAATTGGATTTGTTTTCAAATTCTTTGTGGATCTGTGTAATCTGAGGGAAATATGTCTCTCTAATATGGTCATACATTGGGCAGGAGGTTAGGAAGTGCAGCTCAGTTTCCACCTCATTTTGTGGGCAGTGTGCACATAGCCTGTCTTCTCTTGAGAGCCATGTCTGCCTACGGCGGCCTTTCTCAATAGCAAGGCTATGCTCACTGAGTCTGTACATAGTCAAAGCTTTCCTTAAGTTTGGGTCAGTCACAGTGGTCAGGTATTCTGCCACTGTGTACTCTCTGTTTAGGGCCAAATAGCATTCTAGTTTGCTCTGTTTTTTTGTTAATTCTTTCCAATGTGTCAAGTAATTATCTTTTTGTTTTCTCATGATTTGGTTGGGTCTAATTGTGCTGTTGTCCTGGGGCTCTGTGGTTTGTGTTTGTGAACAGAGCCCTAGGACCAGCTTGCTTAGGGGACTCTTCTCCAAGTTCATCTCTCTGTAGGTGATGGCTTTGTTATGGAAGGTTTGGGAATCGCTTCCTTTTAGGTGGTTGTAGAATTTAACGGCTCTTTTCTGGATTTTGATAATTAGTGGGTATCGGCCTAATTCTGCTCTGCATGCATTATTTGGTGTTCTACGTTGTACACGGAGGATATTTTTGCAGAATTCTGCATGCAGAGTCTCAATTTGGTGTTTGTCCCATTTTGTGAAATCTTGGTTGGTGAGCGGACCCCAGACCTCACAACCATAAAGGGCAATGGGCTCTATGACTGATTCAAGTATTTTTAGCCAGATCCTAATTGGTATGTTGAAATTTATGTTCCTTTTGATGGCATAGAAGGCCCTTCTTGCCTTGTCTCTCAGATCGTTCACAGCTTTGTGGAAGTTACCTGTGGTGCTGATGTTTAGGCCGAGGTATGTATAGTTTTTTGTGTGCTCTAGAGCAACGGTGTCTAGATGGAATTTGTGGTCCTGGTGACTGGACCTTTTTTGGAACACCATTATTTTGGTCTTACTGAGATTTACTGTCAGGGCCCAGGTCTGACAGAATCTGTGCAGAAGATCTAGGTGCTGCTGTAGGCCCTCCTTGGTTGGTGACAGAAGCACCAGATCATCAGCAAACAGTAGACATTTGACTTCGGATTCTAGTAGGGTGAGACCGGGTGCTGCAGACTGTTCTAGTGCCCGCGCCAATTCGTTGATATATATGTTGAAGAGGGTGGGGCTTAAGCTGCATCCCTGTCTCACCCCACGACCCTGTGTGAAGAAATGTGTGTGTTTTTTGCCAATTTTAACCGCACACTTGTTGTTTGTGTACATGGATTTTTTAATGTCGTATGTTTTACCCCCAACACCACTTTCCATCAATTTGTATAGCAGACCCTCATGCCAAATTGAGTCGAAGGCTTTTTTGAAATCAACAAAGCATGAGAAGACTTTGCCTTTGTTTTGGTTTGTTTGGTTGTCAATTAGGGTGTGTAGGGTGAATACATGGTCTGTTGTACGGTAATTTGGTAAAAAGCCAATTTGACATTTGCTCAGTACATTGTTTTCATTGAGGAAATGTACGAGTCTGCTGTTAATGATAATGCAGAGGATTTTCCCAAGGTTACTGTTGACGCATATTCCACGGTAGTTATTGGGGTCAAATTTGTCTCCACTTTTGTGGATTGGGGTGATCAGTCCTTGGTTCCAAATATTGGGGAAGATGCCAGAGCTAAGGACGATGTTAAAGAGTTTTAGTATAGCCAATTGGAATTTGTTGTCTGTATATTTGATCATTTCATTAAGGATACCATCAACACCACAGGCCTTTTTGGGTTGGAGGGTTTTTATTTTGTCCTGTAACTCATTCAAGGTAATTGGAGAATCCAGTGGGTTCTGGTAGTCTTTAATAGTTGATTCTAGGATTTGTATTTGATCATGTATATGTTTTTGCTCTTTATTCTTTGTTATAGAGCCAAAAAGATTGGAGAAGTGGTTTACCCATACATCTCCATTTTGGATAGATAATTCTTCGTGTTGTTGTTTGTTTAGTGTTTTCCAATTTTCCCAGAATTGGTTAGAGTCTATGGAGTCTTCAATTACATTGAGCTGATTTCTGACGTGCTGTTCCTTCTTTTTCCGTAGTGTATTTCTGTATTGTTTTAGTGATTCACCATAGTGAAGGCGTAGACTCAGGTTTTCCGGGTCTCTATGTTTTTGGTTGGACAGGTTTCTCAATTTATTTCTTAGATTTTTGCATTCTTTATCAAACCATTTGTAATTGTTGTTAATTTTCTTCGGTTTTCTATTTGAGATTTTTAGATTTGATAGGGAAGCTGAGAGGTCAAATATACTGTTAAGATTTTCTACTGCCAAGTTTACACCTTCACTATTGCAGTGGAACATTTTACCCAGGAAGTTGTCTAAAAGGGATTGAATTTGCTGTTGCCTAATTGTTTTTTGGTAGGTTTCCAAACTGCATTCTTTCCATCTATAGCATTTCTTAATGTTACTCAGTTCCTTTGGCTTTGATGCCTCATGATTGAGTATTGCTCTGTTCAAGTAGACTGTGATTTTGCTGTGGTCTGATAGGGGTGTCAGTGGGCTGACTGTGAACGCTCTGAGAGACTCTGGGTTGAGGTCAGTGATAAAGTAGTCTACAGTGCTACTGCCAAGAGATGAGCTATAGGTGAACCTACCATAGGAGTCCCCTCGAAGCCTACCATTGACTATGTACATACCCAGCGTGCGACAGAGCTGCAGGAGTTGTGACCCATTTTGTTGGTTATGTTGTCATAGTTGTGCCTAGGGGGGCATATCTATCTATCTATCTATCTATCTATCTATCTATCTATCTATCTATCTATCTATCTATCTATCTATCTATCTATCTATCTATCTATCTATCTATCTATCTATCTATCTATCTATCTATCTATCTATCTATCTATCTATCTATCTATCTATCTATCTATCTATCTATCTATCTATCTATCTATCTATCTATCTATCTATCTATCTAGTTATTAAGTTATTTATTCGTTTTAGAGAAGGATCTGCTAGTGACCTGAATCTGGGATAGGGGATTGTCAATTCAGTAGAATTGAATGCATGTTAAAACATAAAAGGCCACAAGGGGGCAATATTCACCTTTCATTTCCACACAACAGGGGTACATAACAGGGGTGAGCTAAAACAGCACATTGTGAGAGACAGACCAACGAAGGTTACATGTGTAACCAAAGTTATGTGAGCTATTGGATCCCTCCAACATGGTATCCTCCTGCTCGGCAGCTCACTGCGGTGGACTCTGATCAGGCTCGACCCCTTTAACAGGAAGGAGCGAGATAGCCACTTCGATAGGGTCCTCAAACATGTTCTCATCACCAACAGTTGACAGTGTCGGTGTTGTTTTGGGTGCCGGCCGTGAGAGTTGAACTATCGCTGGAGTGGCCCGCTGGAGTGGCCCGCTGGAGTGGCCCAGCGGAATCAACAGTGAAGCAATAGCTCGTCGGAGCCAGAAACGGTTGAAGTAAGATAGGATTTTGTTACTCTCATCTGAGGGAGACGTCTAGTCTCCCAAGGTAGATCACCTTCCGTGGGGGGGGGGGGGGGGGGGGGGTCAGGTGACTCTTCTCCTCATTTATGGTGAGGCCCAGAAATCGAATGTGGTTCAAGAAGGTCCTCGTGTCCGTTGTGGCCTGCTCCCTGTTCCCAGTTACTCCTTCAGTAGAACGTGTCACCACAACAAAAAGGTTAAAGCCGGCGGGCCAGCCGAAACGCTGCACTGACAGTGTCCACCCTACAATGTGAGAGGCCGGTCGGAAAGACCCCGGACGAGAACTTTGTCATCATAGTAAATGAAAACTGATAGAGCTTTCGTATGGTCTGCGTCTGTGAAAAGTGTCCATTGCCCTAGCCATTAGGCCATTGCCCTAATCCTCTAGTTCACCCGCAACAGCAAGAGGGGTGTCTGTGGACAACTGTAATGACCGGTTGACGTGTCTGTCAGACACGTTATAAGGTCTGTTTGTGTTTGTGACAGAGCCCCAGGACCAGGACTCTTGGTCAGAATGAATAGTTAGGATGTAGGTTGACACTGCTTTCATCTGAACTCATTGGGAAACATTCATTCAACCAGGGTGTCAAAACTAGAAAACCCTGAGACAGAGGAGCCAGAACTATAGCAGTGGCCAGCATTGGAATTGGAGTTCATAGCTTTTCATCACTGTACTCATTGCTCATGGGAACTCCATTTGCCTCTCTCAGTTTGGCCTTTGGCAATGGCAGCTTCTCACAAGCCCAGCGGCAAGCACCTCAGGATGACTGCAGGAGGGCCACCATTCTTAGACGCAGTCCTGCTGCCTGTGGGCAGGGACACCTCGCATTTTCTCAAGCCTAAAAGCCACACTTGAAATGGTTGTTTCTCTCTGTGGGAAGAAGATATGTGTAGTGTACACCCTGCAGAGTAACAAAACAAGATGGCAACCCCAAGCTACACACTGCATAAGACCAGCATTGTAATCTAGCTGTTATGTGAGTTTCTAAAGGGAAACTAGGATAGTTACTGTCTGTACTGTAAAGTCATGTAACAGAATTGTAGCAAACCCAGCTATGTACTGAAACCCTCAGTGTAGTAGAGCTGAGATGTGAGTTTCAAGGGGAAACTAGCTAGGATGGTTACTGTCTGTCCTGTAAAATAGTGTAACAACAACTATCGCAACCCAGCAACTGTGTGAACCCCCCCCCACCCCCCCCACCAGTGTAATGTCACTATGGGTGGGCTAACAAACTCAGCCAAATACTGGAGAATGAAGCTAACAGTGTAATATTACTGTGTCCATAGTATATGTAACGGATTGGAAATGGCTAGCTAGTTAGCGGGTGCGCGTTAGTAGCATTTCAATCAGTTACGTCACTTGCTCTCAGACATTAAGTAGGGTTGCCCCTTGCTCTGCAAGGACCGCGGCCTTTGTGGAGCGATGGGTAGCGATGCTTCGTGGGCAACCGTTGTAGATGTGTGCAGAGGTTCCCTGGTTCGCGCCCGTGTCGGGGCGAGGGGACGGTTTAAAGTTATACTGTTACATTGATGCTGTTGACCCGGATCACTGGTTGCTGCGGAAAAGGAGGAGGTTGAAAGGGGGGTGAGTGTAACGGATGTGAAATGGCTAGCTAGTTAGGGGGTACGCGCTAGTAGCATTTCAATCAGTTACGTCACTTGCTCTGAGACATTAAGTAGGGTTGCCCCTTGCACTGCAAGGGCTGCGGCCTTTGTGGAGCGATGGGTAACGATGCTTCGTGGGCAACTGTTTTTGATGTGTGCAGAGGGTCCCTGGTTCGCGCCCGTGTCGGGGCGAGGGGACGCTGTAAAGTTCTACTGTTACATATACACTGTACGATAGTATAGAAAGGAAACTACAGTATCAGCCTTAGTGTCATACACTATGTGACATGAGAGGAGACATGAAGGGCTGTCGCTATTATTTGTGGAAAAATAATTAAGCCAACAGTGTAATGTAAATAGCTACCCAGACTGACTATTTATCAGTATTATTGGTTGGGCGTAGAAAGTTGTTCAGAGTTGTTTTGTTTCCAGACTCTGTGCCACCTGCCGTGCGGTAGCAGGGAGAACAGTCTATGACTTGGATGGCTGGAGTCTTTGTCTTCTGACACCGGCCGGTGTAGAGGTCCTGCATGGCAGGGAGCTTGGCCCCAGGCCTAACTCACAAGGGGAAATTAGAACGCTGATTATGCCTTTGAATATCGCTTTTGGTTTCTTTCCCTCGAAAAACAGACAGAAAGAATTCTAACATTACAAACTGGCTTAGTGTGGAAAGACTGATAGCCTCTCTGTATAAAGTGAGTTTCTGATGTGATGAAGAAACTGAATGAGAGTTGAGCAAGGATATGGACGGAAAAAGATTGCCCATCTTTTCAAGAGCTGAGCTATTTAATTATTTTGTTCTTTTTGATGAAATGTACTAGTTTATTTAGCCAATTTAATGTCTTCATTTAGGCTTGGCCTATTTAGTAGGCAATTTTGCAGCATAAAGCTGAGTGACTCACTCATATGTGGCTTTGGATCATAATAAAAAAAAAGGGAGAAGGAAATTCATTATTGAAAAAATGATGACCATTTGGAACAGAACAAATAGAATAATAGTACAGCCAAGATTAAAAACAGTTACATTCCTGATTTGCTTTAGCCAACGTGTTGGAGTTAATTTATTGTTTCATTATTTTTAAGGCCTTCTTTTTGTAACTTCTATTTATAACCAAAATGCTTGAATGAAATGATCAGACCAAAAGATGAGGACACAACAGTTCATCCTGACACAACGACTATAGTTTGACATTTATTACTCAATATCCCAGACCTGATTTGCCCTGACAGAAATGCATCAACCCCAAATATGGCAATTTATTATAATCCACATAATAAGCAAAACAACCTTATAATAGGTGATAATTTATGTACCATTTATGTCAATAGAAAGAAGCATACAGTATTTTTTGTGTGTGTGTGTGGAGTGGTTAAAAAACACGTTTTAATGACTCCAACCTACATGTCTGTAAACTTATTTTTTATTTATTTAACTAGGCAAGTCACTTAAGAACAAATTCTTATTTACAACGACTGCCCAGACGACGCCAGGCCAATTACGCGCCGCCCTATGGGACTCCAAATCACGGCCGGTTGTGATACAGTCTGGATTCGAACCAGGGTGTCTGTAGTGATGCCTCAAGCACTGAGATGGAATGCCTTAGACCGCTGTGCCACTCGGGAGACTTTCAACATCTTTGTGTTTTCCTTTAATAAAATAATGATAAAAACTAGATGGAGTAGATGTGCTCAAGAATGCCCTCTGGTGTTCAACAACAAAACAGCAGGATTGATCAGGAGCCTATAAAACGGGCGCTATACATTTCAGTGCCATACTTGCATTTAGTAACCTGTTAGAGGTAAGATAGTAGCGAGCAGGAGTTAGGAGTTTGATAGTTACTCATGACCAACTCTCCTTGCGTGCAAGAGGAAAAAGGTTTACAAAGTTGGGGAGCCCAACACCAACCTGGAGGGGTAAACCAAACCCCAGAAGGAAGAGATGGGAGTGGAGGGCCCTATCGACGCTGACTTCGTGTGTCAGGACCACCACATCGCTCACGTCATTAAAGGTTAATGTGGGACCTATACTCACCTACAGGTTACTATATACAGGGTCAGTTCCAGTGCCATATTTACAATGTAGAGGGATACTAGAGTGATACAGGTAGATATATATACACTGCTCAAAAAAATAAAGGGAACACTTAAACAACACAATGTAACTCCAAGTCAATCACACTTCTGTGAAATCAAACTGTCCCCTTAGGAAGCAACACTGATTGACAATAAATTTCACATGCTGTTGTGCAAATGGAAAAGACAAAATGTGGAAATTATAGGCAATTAGCAAGACACCCCCCAAAACAGGAGTGATTCTGCAGGTTGTGACCACAGACCACTTCTCAGTTCCTATGCTTCCTGGCTGATGTTTTGGTCACTTTTGAATGCTGGCGGTGCTCTCACTCTAGTGGTAGCATGAGACGGAGTCTACAACCCACACAAGTGGCTCAGGTAGTGCAGTTCATCCAGGATGGCACATCAATGCGAACTGTGGCAAAAAGGTTTGCTGTGTCTGTCAGCGTAGTGTCCAGAGCATGGAGGCGCTACCAGGATACAGGCCAGTACATCAGGAGACGTGGAGGAGGCCGTAGGAGGGCAACAACCCAGCAGCAGGACCGCTACCTCCGCCTTTGTGCAAGGAGGTGCACTGCCAGAGCCCTGCAAAATGACCTCCAGCAGGCCACAAGTTGGGTCATACAGTATGGCGCCATGCTTCGCCATATTTCGTTTATGTCGAGCGGACCTGATACGATACCTAATCGAATAACTTTTTAAAACATTACAGTATTTATCGCCAGTAAACTATTTTAAATATCTTCCAGGTCACATGTATTGTACATTTATGTGAGACAAAATATATTTTTTTACCTTCAGGCCTGTATCCGCTACGGGTCCGCGGTCAAACGACCACCCCTCATCACTGTCAAACGCTCCCTAAAACACTTTTGTGAGCAGGCCTTTCTAATCGACCTGGCCCGGGTACCCTGGAGGGTATTGACCTCATCCCGTCAGTTGAGGATGCCTGGTCATTCTTTAAAAGTAACTTCCTCACCATATTAGACAAGCATGCTCCGTTCAAAAAATGCAGAACCAAGAACAGATATAGCCCTTGGTTCACTCCAGACCTGACTGCCCTCGACCAGCACAAAAACATCCTGTGGCGAACTGCAATAGCATCGAAGATCCCCCGCGATATGCAACTGTTCAGGGAAGTCAGGAACCAATACACCCAGTCAGTCAGGAAAGCAAAGGCCAGCTTTTTCAAGCAGAAATTTGCATCCTGTAGCTCTATCTCCAAAAAGTTCTGGGATACTGTAAAGTCCATGGAGAACAAGAGCACCTCCTCCCAGCTGCCCACTGCACTGAGGCTTGGTAACACGGTCACCACCGATAAATCCGTGATAATCGGAAACTTCAACAAGCATTTCTCAATGGCTGGCCATGCCTTCCTCCTGGCGACTCCAACCTTGGCCAACAGCCCCCCCCCCCCCCCCCCCCCCCCCCCACTGCTACTCGCCCAAGCCTCCCCAGCTTCTCCTTTACCCATATCCAGATAGCAGATGTTCTGAAAGAGCTGAAAAACCTGGACCCATACAAATCAGCTGGGCTTGACAATCTGGACCCCCTATTTCTGAAACTGTCCGCCGCCATTGTCGCACCCCCTATTACCAGCCTGTTCAACCTCTCCTTCGTATCGTCTGAGATCCCCAAGGATTGGAAAGCTGCCGCGGTCATCCCCTCTTCAAAGGGGGAGACACCCTGGACCCAAACTGTTACAGACCTATATCCATCCTGCCCTGCCTATCTAAGGTCTTCGAAAACCACTCACTGACCATCTCGAATCCCACCGTACCTTCTCCGCTGTGCAATCCGGTTTCCGAGCCGGTCACGGGTGCACCTCAGCCACGCTCAAGGTACTAAACGATATCATAACCGCCATCGATAAAAGACATTACTGTGCAGCCGTCTTCATCGACCTGGCCAAGGCTTTCGACTCTGTCAATTACCATATTCTTATCGGCAGACTCAGTAGCCTCGGTTTTTCTAATGACTGCCTTGCCTGGTTCACCAACTACTTTGCAGACAGAGTTCAGTGTGTCAAATCGGAGGGCATGTTGTCCGGTCCTCTGGCAGTCTCTATGGGGGTACCACAGGGTTCAATTCTCGGGCCAACTCTTTTCTCTGTATATATCAATGATGTTGCTCTTGCTGCAGGCGATTCCCTGATCCACCTCTACGCAGACGACACCATTCTGTATACTTCTAGCCCTTCCTTGGACACTGTGCTATCTAACCTCCAAACGAGCTTCAATGCCATACAACACTCCTTCCGTGGCCTCCAACTGCTCTTAAACGCTAGTAAAACCAAATGCATGCTTTTCAACCGTTCGCTGCCTGCACCCGCACGCCCGACTAGCATCACCACCCTGGACGGTTCCGACCTAGAATATGTGGACATCTATAAGTACCTAGGTGTCTGGCTAGACTGCAAACTCTCCTTCCAGACTCATATCAAACATCTCCAATCCAAAATCAAATCTAGAGTCGGCTTTCTATTTCGCAACAAAGCCTCCTTCACTCACGCCGCCAAACTTACCCTAGTAAAACTGACTATCCTACCGATCCTCGACTTCGGCGATGTCATCTACAAAATAGCTTCCAATACTCTACTCAGCAAACTGGATGCAGTTTATCACAGTGCCATGCGTTTTGTTACTAAAGCACCTTATACGACCCACCACTGCGACCTGTATGCCCTAGTCGGCTGGCCCTCGCTACATGTTCGTCGTCAGACCCACTGGCTCCAGGTCATCTACAAGGCTATGCTAGGTAAAGTGCCGCCTTATCTCAGTTCACTGGTCACGATGGCTACACCCACCCGTAGCACGCGCTCCAGCAGGTGTATCTCACTGATCATCCCTAAAGCCAAAACCTAATTTGGACGCCTTTCCTTCCAGTTCTCTGCTGCCTGCGACTGGAACGAATTGCAAAAATCTCTGAAGTTGGAGACTTTTATCTCCCTCAACAACTTTAAACATCTGCTATCCGAGCAGCTAACCGATCACTGCAGATGTACATAGTCCATCGGTCCCGTGTGGCTCAGTTGGTAGAGCATGGCGCTTGCAACGCCAGGGTTGTGGGTTCAATTCCCACGGGGGGAACAGGGTTCAATTCCCACGGGGGGACCAGGATGAATATGTATTAACTTTCCAATTTGTAAGTCGCTCTGGATAAGAGCGTCTGCTACATGACGGAAATGTATATAGGCCACCCAATTTACCTACCTCACCCCCCATGCTGCTTTTATTTATTTACTTTTCTGCTCTTTTGCACACCAGCATCTCTACTTGCACATGATCATCTGATGATTTATCGCTCCAGTGTTAATCTGCTAAATTGTAATTATTCGATTTATTGCCTACCTCCTCATGCCGTTTGCACACATTGTATATAGATTCTCTTTTTTTCTACCATGTTATTGACTTGTTTATTGTTTACTCCATGTGTAACTCTGTGTTGTTGTCTGTTCACACTGCTATGCTTTATCTTGGCCAGGTCGCAGTTGCAAATGAGAACTTGTTCTCAACTAGCCTACCTGGTTAAATAAAGGTGAAATAAAATATAAAAAATAATAAAAGGCCACGTTGACACAGACACAAAACCTATTGTTGTATTTTCATGAAGATAGCTAAAATAATTCTGTCAAATAAGTATTTCACTGCATGACCTTACTGAAACATGCCATGCCAGGTGTCACATTTGCTGGCCACTGTCACTAGCGTCATGACAGCAGCACTAGCTGGATGCTATCCACATTAAGACTTCCGGTTTTGGGATTCTGCCTTCAAAATAAAAGTTTTCCAATAAAACCTTGGAGAATGTTAGAGGCCTCTAGCGACCAATGGGCAGCGCCATTGAGGGCTTCTGCCACTTTAATGAAGCCAACTGGGTGGGACTTCCAACTTAATTGGCTGATCATGTCCAACCGGGTCATCAGGAGAAATCAGCCAATCGGTATGAAGAAAATTGACTACTTCAAAATGGAGATTACCTCAATGGTGCTACCCATGCTGTCTGAGAGGCTATAATGGCACAGAGTCCTCTATCTCTATGGGTAAAACGCTATGCGTATGACACGAAATCAATATTTTTTGCAGATTTGCATAGTGAATAATGTTACAAATTATGTAAATATATACAGTACCAGTCAAAAGTTTACACACACCTACTCATTCCAGGGTTTTTCTTTATTTGTACTATTTTCTACATTGTAGACCAGGGGTGTCAAACTCATTCCACGGAGGGCCTTGTGTCTGCAGGTTTTTGGTCTTTCCTTTCAATAAAGCCCTAGACAACCAGGTGTGGGGAGTTCCTAACTAATTAGTGATGTTAATTCATCAATCAAGTATAAGGGAGGAGCGAAAACCCGCAGACACTCGGCCCCCCGTGGAATGAGTTTGACACCTGTGTTGTAGACTAATAGTGAAGATATCAAAACTATGAAGCAACACATATGGAATCATGTAATAACCAAAAAAGTGTTAAACAAATCAAAATATATGTTAGATTTGAGATTCTTCAAAGTAGCCACCCTTTGCCTTGATGACAGCTTTGGACACTCTTGGCATTTTGACAAACGGTTGGAGCTTAAGGAAATGTATGTCAAGAACATAATAATAGCCTACTAGTAAAAAATATACAATTAAAAGAAATATATATATATTTTTTATTGTATAATTCTTGTTTATTTACTGTTACTATTGTTCAAGGATGCAATTTTGAAATGTGATGTTTAAGAAATGTCACTGTATTTTTAATGTGCTGCACGGTACAGGAAATACAATTGATTGTGTGTGCATAAAACCAGGGTCCAGTCTACTCACTACGGTCCTTAGACTACAAAACAGATGAGTGAATAAGAAGCTAGGTCATAGTAAGTGTTGCTGGACTTTTACTGTGGTCAAATAGGTTGTATGGGCACCTGGACACTATGCAGTACAAATGTAGCACCGTAGAGAGAACCTTACTACCTGTCTCAGCTAAAGTGGGTGGGAAATACTCAAGTAGGGTCTCTACTAACCAAATATGATTTGTTTTTGAGGGGGACTGTGTCGTACATATCCAGCAACACTTGGTTCTCCACCCCCACCCATGGCCCCCAATGCAATACACTGTCCATGGGATACTTATTGAACTGTAGAGAGAAAACTGAGACCCTACTGAATATTTCACTCCTACCAGGTGTAACAGTGTAGCTTCCGTCTCTCTCCTCGCCCCTACCTGGGCTCGAACCAGGGACCCTCAGCACACGTCGACAACAGCCACCCTCGAAGCATCGTTACCCATCGCGCCACAAAAGCCGTGGCCCTTGCAGGGCAAGGGGAACAACTACTTCAAGGTCTGAGAGCGAGTGACTTCACAGATTGAAACGCTATTAGCGCGCACCACCGCTAACTAGCTAGCCATTTCACATGGGTTACACAGGCACACCAATTTTAAGCTGTTTGACCACAGTAAAACGCCAGCAACAAAGCTCCATTAAATAAAAATATATACATATATTCTACAGACCATACTGAGTACTCACCACCCCACTTTTACAGAATCATTGTTTCTCTATAAGCCAATATATAATGCATATATAGTGATTTGGGGGCATTTATTTGACCTTGGAACGTGTTTTAAAATCCACAATTAATGCACATTTCAGTTAAATATGAACAAATGAGTCATTGTTAATGTTTAGACAATAATTTTGCATACATCATTAATAAATACAGGTTAATGACACTTTTCTAATATTACGTGAGGGACTGTTATTTTGAACATTTCCGAAATTCCGTTACCCGGAAGTACTATTTCATTTTCGCTGTCGAGACGCTGATGCCACTGTCCGGCATCTTGTGCGCGTTTGTCAGGAGGTCTCTGTCTGGTTTGTGTACAACTCTGTAGTCAACTATGTTTGCTTTAAGATCCCTAGCATTTAAATCGGTTCCATTCCTAGGGAAATCACAGTTGGTAAACTCGGGGCTTCACACGAGTGCCAGTTGGAGCGGGGCGAAAGTTGCAGTTGTAAGTAAACCTGGATTAGATGTAGTGTGTCGAGTAGTGGGCTAGCTACATGATTAATGTGTGCCAAGTCAGTTCTGATCAGTTGAATGTAGTATCGGAAATCCCTAGCAAATAATCGTTCAACTCCACTCTCTTATATGGAGGTGTTGTTGAGTTTTGATAAATGATCGCACGATTTGTTAGCAACATTGAGTCAACCAGTCGCTTGCAGCTTTTTAGCAACGCTAGTATTTACACACCAAGGTTGCTAGGAATTAACTTGCAAAGTCAGAAATTAAATACAATGTCATTTCAATTCACACTGCCGATTCTTCTTCTTCGATGTGGTTTAACGGCAGTTGTCATCCAATAAAAGTTGCATTAACGTCCACCTACTAGACTGGGGTATAACTCCCTTATACTTTGCATAATTAAACAAAATTAAAAATAAATACCATACTCCACTATTTAAATATATTTAGTCCTACTTCATGCCAACAGCCTGAAACGATGGGACACCACCACTTAACACAACCTGTAACTTTTCTGACGTCAAGTCTCACACACCCAAATATCTCTCTGCAGCTGCCACCACAACCTCTATGTTCATAACCTGTAACTGTTCTGGCCCTGCAGTACAGTTGATAACCGTTACTATAAATGCCAAAGATATAATCTTACGGAAACATATATCACTTGTTGGTTTATCCCTCTGTACGGGTACAGATCTCCTACTCACACCACTCCTCTCAGGATCCCTCCCCCTTGACCCATCTTCCTGTACTTTCTTCACTGCCTCAGTATATGACAACTTCTGCACCACTCTAACCCTGAAAACCTCAACCTGCCTCTCTCACACGGGACGTTTCTGATCCCCAGACCCATGGGAACCGCTACAATTAGCATATTCCACTACTTTCCCCAATGCTACACGATCCTTTGTCCTATGCCCTTATGCACACTTCTGCACACCTAGAAACCTCCCTCCTACACACTGCTGCCACCTGCCCATAAGCTTGACACCTGTAACAACGTAATGTAATCGGCACAAAAGCTTGTACAGGATAACTTATATATCCTAACATCACTATGTTCGGGGAAAGACTCAACATCAAAACAACAGACAATGACTCTTCTGTTTCACCACTCACGCCACCCTGTCTGCGTCGCACCAAACGACGAGCATCATAAACACCGGGAATCTTTCCCTTCAGTTGGTCAGCTTTCACATTTACCGCTACCCCGGTAATCACTCCTTTCAATGGCACCCTTTTCTTGAGAGCAAAACCATTCACATCTCCCCCCCCCCCCCCATTCGTTTAACACCTGCTCCCTCTGACCAGCAGAAACACAAACAATTATCACAAGACCACTTCTGGTTACCTTCACCGATTCCACAGCACCCAACTCTGTTTTCACCCACCCTGAAACCACAAATGGATCAGCCAAAAGGCAAGGGTCCACTTTTTCCAAAAACTTCACTCCTACTGTCACAGACTTTTCTTCATCCTGACCCTTGGTTACAAGCCTCGGGCTATGAGAAATTCACCACACCTACCACCTCCGATACTTCTCCCTCATTCACTTCAATTTCTCCTGTAGGGTTGTGATAGGTCCATTTGCTGTCATCTAGTGGACTTTTTGCTTAATTGCCCTCAGCTATGTTTAGACTTTTGTTGTTCATGTTTTGCTGTGTTCTAGTGTACTATGGAATATATTGCTTTCTTATTCTAGACACTTCTCCCAGTCATATTTAAGGTTAGAACTACCTTTTAGTGTTCTGATACTTCTAGCTTGGAGTTGTATTTTTATGATAACATAGCAACAGTATTTCACTTTTTAATGTGTATAGTATTGCTTACTAGGTGTGTCCAATCAATTTCTAACCTCTTCAAATTAGGGCTAATTGGAAAAGCTGTTCAAAAGAGGACATTCTATTATTTTTTGTACTCCGTGACGAAGGCCATGCAGCCGAAACACGTCGAATTAATAAAAACTTTGTTTCTATTGAACATGCCATACTAATAAAGTCATTTTAATTAATTATATGAAGAGCATGGTCCTCCTTTCTTTTTGATCTGTGGTATTGTGTTGTGACAAACTGCACATTTTAGATTGGCCTTTTATTGTCCCCAGCACAAGGTGCACCTGTGTAAGGATTATGCTGTTTCATGGGAAATGTCTGGGATCTTTTTATTTCAGCTCATGAAACACGGGACCAACACTTTACATGTTACGTTTTATATTTTTTGTTCAGTATAGTTTTGTTCTTGGGAGTTGATCTATTTTTGCAATCATTTGCCATAAGATAATGAATAATTTGTTGTGAAGTGAACTTGTCATATTAATGTACGTCATGTTAACAGGTGCTGTCTGGCTGTGGTGTTTATGACGGAACAGAAATCCATGAAGCATCAGCGTGAGTAGACCTATTTCCATTCTATTCCAAGTCTTACAGAATACAACATGCTATATCCATTCTATTCCAAGCCTGTCTTACACTATACAACATGGTATTTACTTGCCTGACAAGATGGCTAAACCAAACATACATTTAAAATTATTATAATACATTTTTTTTATTTAACCTTTTATTTAACTAGGCAAGAAAGTTAAGAAAGAAATTCCTATTTACAATGGCGGCCAAACCCGGACGACGCTGGGCCAATTGTGCGCCGCCCTATGCGTGTACCAGTCGCCTGTGAGAAGTGGACCAGCAGAAGGTGGCATCTAACCTGATTCACACGGTGAACAAGAGGTGCTACATCATTCTCACTGATGTGTGTGTGTGTGTGTGTGTGTGTGTGAGACAGGATCCTGGTGCACCTGAGCAGGGGCGGGGCCGAGGTCCAGATGTACGCCCCTGACGTGTCCCAGATGCATGTCATCGACCACGGCAAGGGAGCGCCAGTTGAGAACGAGTCCAGGAACGTCTTATCAGAGTCCGCACGCATCGCTAGGGGCAACATCACAGATCTCGCCAAACTCAGCGTCGGCGACCATGACGCCATCATCTTCCCAGGGGGCTTTGGGGCGGCAAAAAACCTGTAGGTGGAACAGCGTTGTCATACCACATTGTTAAAAAAAACGTTAATTCATATCATTCATGTTAAGTATACCTGCTGTACAAACACTTTGAGCTTCTGCATGGGCATCTCAATGTTTCTCTCTCTGTCCCTCTCAGATGGATTTGTTTTGCTTGTCTTGTGTGGCAGGTCGACGTTTGCCGTGGACGGTCCAGACTGCAAGATCAACGCAGATGTGGAGCGTGTCCTGAAGGACTTCCATAAGGCAGGCAAACCTATCGGGTCAGTGCTGTCGTCGTGTGTAATACTGTGCTTGTTGGGGATTGATCTCGGGTTAACCAGAACAAAAATATTGTGTAATCTGATCAGATGCTTGATTATATTTACGTAGCCTGTCCAAGAGCGACTAGGGATTGAGTGCCCCTTGTAACGAATACATTTTGGGTGTATCTCAGTAGTTTTAAAGTGGCTTCATATTCTTGTATCCTTTTCTTCCATTCACACTCATTTGAAGTTAAACAGTATTGGAAAGCAATCAGATGGATGCCTGTAACAGGGATTTGCTTTCACATGCCCACATCTTTCATGCCATCAGGATAGATGAAGGAAAGGTCTTTTAGAATACTAACATCTACTATCAGTTTGTGTTCTAGGTTAAGATGAGAGGATTCTACTATCAGTTTGTGTTCTAGGTTAAGACAATAGGATTCTACTATCAGTTTGTGCTCTAGGTTAAGATGAGAGGATTCTACTATCAGTTTGTGTTCTAGGTTAAGATGAGAGGATTCTACTATCAGTTTGTGTTCTAGGTTAAGATGAGAGGATTCTACTATCAGTTTGTGTTCTAGGTTAAGACAATAGGATTCTACTATCAGTTTGTGTTCTAGGTTAAGATGAGAGGATTCTACTATCAGTTTGTGTTCTAGGTTAAGACAATAGGATTCTACTATCAGTTTGTGTTCTAGGTTAAGATGAGAGGATTCTACTATCAGTTTGTGTTCTAGGTTAAGATGAGAGGATTCTACTATCAGTTTGTGTTCTAGGTTAAGATGAGAGGATTCTACTATCAGTTTGTGTTCTAGGTTAAGATGAGAGGATTCTACTATCAGTTTGTGTTCTAGGTTAAGATGAGAGGATTCTACTATCAGTTTGTGCTGTAGCTAGCACAGCCACAAAGTCATACAATCTGATTTTAAACCTGACCTTAACCACACTGCTAGCCTTAACCACACTGCTAGCCTTAACCACGCTGCTAGCCTTAACCACGCTGCTAGCCTTAACCACGCTGCTAGCCTTAACCACGCTGCTAGCCTTAACCACGCTGCTAGCCTTAACCACGCTGCTAGCCTTAACCACGCTGCTAGCCTTAACCACGCTGCTAGCCTTAACCACGCTGCTAGCCTTAACCACGCTGCTAGCCTTAACCACGCTGCTAGCCTTAACCACGCTGCTAGCCTTAACCACACTGCTAGCCTTAACCACCAAATGACCAAAAAGCTATTTTTTGTTTGTTTTCAAACTGCGTATAGTAGCTCATATGCTTAAAGGTTAGTAATGATGTTAGGTAAAGTGGGAGTTTTTGTAAAAAGTATTTATAAATTAAAACATATCAATGTATCCACCTATGTGACATCAGAGGGGGCCAACCTCTAAACTAAGCTGGTCACATGGAATTAGTACATTAGTCCTAACCTGGCTATATTTAACCTAGGTTGTGCTGTATCTCTCCTGTGTTGGCTGCCAAGCTGCTTCCTGGGGTAGAGGTGACGGTGGGGCATGAAGAAGAGAAGGGTGGCAAGTGGCCCTATGCTGGCACTGCTGGGGCTATTAAGGCTCTGGGAGCCAAGCACATCGTCAAGGAGGTCACCATATCCTTTCACATGATGGATTATAAATACCGAAAACACAAATAGAGACGCGACATGCAACAAATACTCTACTTACAGTTAAAATAATGTACATCTAAAATACATTAATTAGGCCCGAATCTATGGATTTCACATGACTGGGAATACAGATATGCATCTGTTGGTCACAGATACCTTACAAAAAGGTAGAGGCATAAAATAGGTAGAGGCATAGATCAGAAAACCAGTCAGTATCTGGTGTGACCACCATTTGCCTCATGCAGCATGACACATCTTCACATAGAGCTGATCAGGATGTTGATTGTGGCCTGTGGAATGTTGTCCCGCTCCTCTTCAATGGCTGTGCGAAGTTGCTGGATACAGGCGGCTACTTGAACACGCTGTCGTACACGTCGATCCAGAGCATCCCAAACATGCTCAATAGGTGACATGTCTGGTGAGTATACAGGCCATGGAAGAACTGGGACATTTTCAGCTTCCAGGAATTGTGTACTGATCGTTGAGACATAGGGCCATACTGAAACATGAGGTGATGGTGGCGGATGAATGGCACAACAATGGGCCTCAGGATCTTGTCACGTATATCTGTGCATTCAAATTGACACTGATAAAATGAAATTGTGTTTGTTGTCCATAGCTTATGCCTGCCCATACTGTTGACATCAGCAATTAAACACTTTACATGTTGCGTTTTATATTTTGGTTTAATACTTTTGTTTTGGCCTCTGACTCAGATCATGGCGCTTGTGGGTTAAACTTCCATAACCACCCATACGTTATAAATGTATTTATTTAACTAGGCAAGTCAGTTAAGAACAAATTCTTATTTATAATGACAGCCTACTGGGGAACAGTGGGTTAACTGCCTTGTTCAGGGGCAGAACGACAGATTTTTACCATGTCAGCTCGGGGATTCAATCCAGCAACCTTTCGGTTACTGGCCCAACGCTCTAACCACTAGGCTACCTGCCGCTCCAATTGTAAGTATGTTAAATACTACATATATTACAACATTTGTCAAAGGCAGTGTGAAAAGTATGCTACAAATTTACTGCACTCAACTGAAAGTGAATATGTAATTTAAGCTTTGCTGTTTTGATGTGTGCTTTTGATTAGCCTCTGTATCCCTGTCTCTGTGTGTGACCCTTGACCCTGAGTGTCATCACGAGGCCCATGTAGACCAGAAGAACAAGGTGGTGACATCACCAGCCTTCATGTGTGAGACCCAGCTGCACCTGATCTTCGACGGCATCGGAGCCATGGTAACCAACGTCCTCAAACTCAGTGGAAAGTGAAAGAGCAGAACCCCCACAGTAGTTTATAACATCATACCAAATAGCAATGTTGTCCAACACAAATCCACTTCACCACTAAACTATATCGAAGGAGTGTGCTCGTTATGTTGTTTTACAGCTCTCAACACAGTATTTGTCAAAAGCTTTAGATTTTATTAAATGTGCCAGTATTCAATAGAAATAATTATTTTGTATGTTTTTCTCTTGACATCTAGAGAATATTAATTTATTATGATAATAAACTACTTTATTCTGCTAACTGCATACAGGTACATTTCCCTGTTATAGGAATGGAATGAAATTCTAGAGTTGTAATTTAGAGAAGCGCTACTAGTTCCTGTATTGTCCAGCAGAGGGCGCTGACAGGCCATTGGCCACTCGGTTCCAATGCAAACGTGTTGAGATTCCTCTCTCTCTCATTCAAAGATTCAGAGCAGGTGTAAGAATTTATTAACTTTAAAATCATCTGTGTTTCTAGGCGAATAAGCTATAAATATCTCAACTGCTGAAATCAGATAAAAAAAAAAAAAGTATTTCATTCAGACTTGGAGAGGACTTGCACTAAGGAAAGACAGTGTTTAGGAAATGGCTTTGTTTACCTGGAGTCGTGCATATTGTCATTTAACTCATGTCTGTTGAATAAAGAGATGTTGTCAGTGTACTCACGTTTTATTTATTTAACCTTTATTTAACTAGGCAAGTCAGTTAAGAACACATTCTTATTTACAATGATGGCCTACCAAGATGCCTCCTGCGGGGACGGGGGCTGGGATTAAAAAGAAAAAATAAATATAGGACAAAACACACATCACGACAAGAGAGACAACACTACATAAAGAGAGACCTAAGACAACAACACAGCATGGCAGCAACACAACATGGTAGCAGCACAAAACATGGTACAAACATTTGGCATAGTCAACAGCACAAAATTCAAGTGACAACAATACATTACACAAAGCAGCCACAACTGTCAGTAAGAGTGTCAATGATTGCTTTGAATGAAGAGATTGAGATAAAACTGTCCAGTTTGAGTGTTTGTTGCAGCTCATTCCAGTCGCTAACTGCAGCAAACTGAAAAGACGAGCGACCCAGGGATGTGTGTGCTTTGGGGATCTTTAACAGAATGTGACTGGCAGAACGGGTGTTGTATGTGGAGGATGAGGGCTGCAGTAAATCTCTGATAGGCCTCACTCCCCCCTAAGAGGGTTTTGTAAATAAGCATCAACCAGTGGGTCTTGCGACGAGTATACAGAGATGACCAGTTTACAGAGGAGTATAGAGTGCAGTGATGTGTCCTATAAGGAGCATTGGTGGCAAATCTGATGGCCGAATGGAACATCTAGCCGCTCGAGAGCACCTTTACCTGCCGATCTATAAATTATGTCTCCGTAATCTAGCATGGGTTGGATGGTCATCTGAATCAGGGTTAGTTTGGCAGCTGGGGCGATTACGATAGAGGAAACCAAGTCTACATTTAACCATAGCCTGCAGCTTTGATATGTGCTGAGAGAAGAATAGTGTACTGTCTAGCCATACTCCCAAGTACATGTATGAGGTGACTACCTCAAGCTCTAAACCCTCAGAGGTAGTAATAACACCTGTGGGAAGAGGGGTATTTTTCTTACCAAACCACATGACCTTTGTTTTGGAGGTGTTCAGAACAATGTTAAGGGCAGAGAATGCTTGTTGGACAATAACAAAGCTTTATTGTAGAGCATTTAACACAAATTCCTGCGGAGGGGCCAGCTGAGTATACGACTGTGTCATCTGCATATGAATGGATGAGAGAGCTTCCTACTGCCTGAACTATGTTGTTGATGTAAATTGAGAAGAGCGTGGGGCCTAGGATCGAGCCTTGGGTTACTCCCTTGGTGACAGGCAGTGGCTGAGACAGCAGATTTTCTGACTTTATACACTGCACTCTTTTGAGAGAAACGTAGTTAGCAAACCAGGCCAAAGACCCCTCAGAGACACCAATACTCCTTAGCCGGGCCACAATAATGGAATGTTGTACTGTATCAAAAGCTTTGGCCAAGTCAATAAAAATAGCAGCAAAACATTGCTTAGAATCTATGGCAATGGTGACATCATTGAGGACCTTTAAGGTTGCAGTGACACATCCATAACCTGAGCGGAAACCAGATTCATACCAGAGAGAATAATATAGACATTAAGAAAGCCAGTCAGTTGATTATTGAGTTTTTACAACACTTTTGATAAACAGGGCAAAATAGAAATAGGTCTATAACAGGATCTGCTTGATCTCCCCCTTCAAGTAAAGGATGGACCGTGGCTGCCTTCCAAGCAATGGGAACCTCCCCAGAGAGCGGAGACAGGTTAAAAAGGTCAGAGATAGGCTTGGTGATGATAGGAGCAGCAACCTTAAAGAAGAAAGGGTCTAATACATCTGACCCAAAATGTTTTTTTGCGGGTCAAGTTTAAGGAGCTCCTTTAGCACCTCGGACTCGGTGAATACCTGCAGGGAGAAACTTTGTAGCGGGGCAGGGGGAAAAGGGGGAGGAGAATCGGGGCTAGTCACATTAGAAGGGGTGGGAGATGAGGAAATATTGGACGGGCAAGTGTAGCGGATGTGAAATGGCTAGCTAGTTAGCGGGTACGCGCTAGTAGCGTTTCAATCAGTTACGTCACTTGCTCTGAGACCTGAAGTAGGGTTTCCCCTTGCTCTGCAAGGGCCGTGGCCTTTGTGGAGCGATGGTTAACGACGCTTCGTGGGTGACTGTTGTTGATGTGTGCAGAGGGTCCCTGGTTCGCGCCCGTGTCGAGGGGACGGTTTAAAGTTATACTTTTACACAAGGAGGCATGGCTGAGTCAAATAGGAATCCTGACTTAATGAAGTGGTGATTACAGAGCTCAGCCATGTGCTTCTTGTCAGTAACAACCACATCATCAACATTAAGGGAGATGGGCAGCTGTGAGGAGGAGGGTTTATTCTCCAGGTCTTTAACCGTTTTCCAGAACTTCTTGGGGTTAGACCCACAGAGAGAGAACTGCTCCTTAAAGTAACTAACTTTGGTCTTCCGAATAGCCTGAGTGCACTTATTTCTCATTTGCCTGAACGAGAGCCAGTCAGCCTGGGTATGTGTGTGTCGAGCCTTTCGCCAAATGCAATTCTTGAGGTGGAGTAACTCTGTAAGATCGCGGTCGAGGGGCTGAACCTGTTTTTAATTCTCATTTTCTTTATTGTGACGTGTTTGTTAACAAAACCACTAAAAAAATCAAAAAAGAAGGTCCAAGCGTCTTGGACAGAGGGGATCAAGCTGATTCTAAACCATTTTACAGAGACCAGTTCATGAAAGAAGGCTTGTTCATTCAAATTTTTTAGCAAGCGTCTCTGACAAATCAGGACAGGTCGTTTCACTGAGCAGCCGTTATGAACACAGGCTGTAAAACAGTGATCACTAAGGTCATTACAGAAAACACCAGACTGATACCTATCAGGATTATTTGTGAGGATAAAATCAAGGAGAGTAGCTTTTTCTGGGTGTTTGGAGTCATACCTTGGTAATACTCTGAGAAAGATTTGAGGAATCCACTTTGCTTTAGGACTTGGTCAAGTGGTTTAAGCATGTCCTTGTTTAGCTCACCGAGCAGGACAAATTCAGACTTAGTGTAAGGGGCCAGGAGAGAGCTTAGGTCAGCTAGGGTACAGGCTGGTGCTGATGGAGGAGGATAGCACCCAGCAACAGTCAAGAAAGAGCTATTTGAAAGTTTAATGCTTAAAACCAGCAAATCAAATCGACAGACTTGGTGGAGATAACCGAGCACTGAAGGTGATCCTTGGTAGTGATTGCCACTCCCCCACCGTTGGAAGATCTGTCTTGTCGACAAGGTTATAACCAGAAAGGTTAACATCTGTATTCAAAACACTCTTCCTTAACCACGTCTCAGTAGTAAAGACGTGTCAGTAAACTCATCTCTGTGGAATTTGGTATTTCTGGTATTTTATTAGGATCCCCATTAGCTGTTGCAAAAGCAGAAGCTACTCTTCCTGGTGTCCAAACAAAACATGAAACATAATACAGAATGACATAATACAAAACTTTAGACAAGAACAGCTCAAGGACAGAATACAGATACATTTTAAAAAGGCACACGTAGCCTACATATCAATGCATACACACAAACTATCTCGGTCAGATCGGGGAGAAGCGTTGTGAGGTGTTGCTTCATCTGTTTATTGAAACCAGGTTTGCTGTTTATTTGAGCAATATGAGATGGAAGGAAGTTCCATGCAATAATGGCTCTATATAATACTGTACGCTTTCTTGAATTTGTTCTGGATTTAGGGACTATGAAAAGACCCCTGCAGAACTTGCTTTTTGGAGTGTGGTGTCAAAAAAGCAGAACATCTCTTTATTACGGCTAGACCTCTCCCCATCTTTACAATCATTGATTCTATATGTTTTGACCATGACAGTTTACAATCTAAGGTAACGCCAAGTAATTTGGTCTCCTTAACTTGCCACACCATTCATTATCAGATTCAGCTTAAGGTCTGGAACTTAAGGAATGATTTAGAAAAAAGAGATGTCGCCAGTGAAAGTCATACCTGTGGAATAAAGTGATGTGGATTAAAGGCATCAGCTACCCTTCCTGGGGTCCAGCAAAATTAACCTGTTGAGGACAGAGGGCGCTGTTTTCACTTTGGGGGAAAATCGTGCCCAATTTAAACGGCCTCGTACTCAATTCTTGCTCGTACAATATGCATATTATTATTACTATTGGATAGAAAACACTCTAGTTTCTAAAACCGTTTGAATTATATCTGTGAGTAAAACAGAACTCATTTTGCAGCAAACTTCCTGATAGGAAGTGGAAAATCTGAAATCGATGCTCTGTTCTAGGCCCTGCCTATAAATGTCCTTGATATTTATTAGTATACATGCACTTCATACGTCTTCCACTAGATGTCGACAGGCAGTGAGAGAAGAAATGGAGTGTATAACTTGATCTGGGGTCGAATAAAAGCTCTTTGTATGACGTGTCACCAGTTTCCTGTTTTCTGGAGAGCGCGTGAAGGGACCTGGTTTTGCCTTCTGAAAAGCTGTCGTTATAGACGACTAATATCTCCGGCTTTGATTTTATTTGATACATGTGACAATATCATCGTAAAGTATGTTTTTTCAATATAGTTTCATTAGATTATTGAAATTTATTCGGGACGTTAGGCGTGTTGCTTTGTGTGCCTTCGCGCTACTTTGCTAGCTTTCCGTGCTAATTGACTGGAGAAGAGGACATTCTAAATCCAAACAACGATTGTTCTGGACAAAGGACCCCTTGTACAACATTCTGATGGAAGATCGTCAAAAACAGGAACCATTTTATGATGCTATTTCATATATCTGTCGAACATGTGAAATAGACATTAGATGACAGTCTTATAACATGTTATACAATAAATCTATGTTTTGTTCGAAAATGTGCATATTTCAGGTATAAATCATAGTTTTACATTGCAGCTACAATCACAAATAGCACCGAAGCAGCAAGAATAATTACAGAGACCAACGTGAAATACCTAAATACTCATCATAAAACATTTATGAAAAATACATGGTGTACAGCAAATGAAAGATAAACATCTTGTGAATCCAGCCAATATTTCCGATTTTTTAAGTGTTTTACAGCGAAAACACAATATAGCATTATATTAGCTTACCACAATACCAAAACACACAACCGCATTTATCAGCAGAAAAAGGTAGCGATCGCAAAAAAACAGCAAAAGATATAAAATTATTCACTAACCTTGACAAACTTCATCAGATGACAGTCCTATAACATCAGGTTATACAATACACTTATGTTTTGTTCGAAAATGTGCATATTTAGAGCTGAAATCCGTGGTTATACATTGTGAAAACGTAGCAACTTTTTCCCAGAATCTCCGGATATATTTCTGACACTCACCTAATCTGACCAAATAACTCATCATAAACTTTACTAAAAAATACATGTTGTACAGCAAATGAAAGATACACTAGTTATTAATGCAACCGCTGTGTTAGATTTTTAAAAATAACTTTAGTACGACATACAGCTTACGTTATAGCGAGACAGCGCCCGCAATGAGGGCGGAAAATAGGAATAAACATTTTCCACAGAAATACGAAATAACATCATAAATGGTTCCTACTTTTGCTGAGCTTCCATCAGAATCTTGTACAAGGAGTCCTTTGTCCAGAATAAATCGTTGTTTGGTTTTAGAATGTCCTCTTCGCCTGTCGAATTAGCAACCTTAGCTAGCCAGGTGGCGCGAAGATGTCCATCTTCACCTAACGCAGAGAACGGAAAACTCCAAAACTCCCGATAAACGTTCAATAATCTGATAAAACTATATTGAAAAAACATACTTTACGATGATATTATCACATGTATCAAATAAAATCAGCCGGAGTTATTAGACGTCTATACCGAACGCTTTTCAGAAGCCAATGCAGATGTCCTTCCCGCGCCTTGCTAGACAAAGGAAATTGGGGTCACGTCATTCCAAGAGCTCTTGTTCGACATCTGATCAAGCTAGACACCCCATTCCACCTCCCACTGCCTGTTGACATCTAGGCGTATGAAGTGGAAGGCGTATGAAGTGCATGTATATCCATAGATTTCAAGCAAATGAATAGGAAGGCCCTGGAACAGAGCCTCGATTTCAGATTTTTCACTTCCTGTCAGGAAGTTTGCTGCAAAATGAGTTCTGTTTTACTCACAGATATAATTCAAACGGTTTTAGAAACTTGAGAGTGTTTTCTATCCAATAGTAATAATAATATGCATATTTTACGAGCAAGAATAGAGTACGAGGCAGTTTAATTTGGGACACGATTTTTTACAAAGTGAAAATAGCGCCCCCCTATTGACAAAAGGATTTAAGAAGGTAGAGCAGCCGTTTATTATGGACAGACTTCTGCCCATCTTAGCTACTGTTGTATCAATATGTTTTGACCATGACAGTTTACAATCCAGAGTTACTCCAAGCAGTTTAGTCACCTCAACTTGCTCAATTTCCACATTATTTAGTTGAGGTTTAGGGTTTAGTGAATGATTTGTGCCAAATACAATGCTTTTAGTTTTAGAAATATTTAGGGTTAACCTATACCTTGCCACCCACTCTGAAACTAACTGCAGGTCTTTATTCTGTGTTGCAGTCATTTCAGTCGCTGTAGTAGCTGACATGTATAGTGTGAGTCATCCACATACATAGACACACTGGCTTTACTCAAAGCCAGCTGCTCTGGGCAATTCCCGATTCTACCTGGATTATGTTGGAGAGGCTTCCATTAAAGAACACCCTGGCATTTCTATATTATCTGTAGATGTTATAATCATGTATTGCTACCACTCTATCATCAAATGTATTGTCTAAGTGAGTTTCAGTGATAGTCAGAATATGAATGTCATCTGTTACTAGTAAATTATTGATTTCATGAACCTTGTTTCATAAGCTTCGTATGTTAACGTGGGCTATTTTCAGCACTTTTCTTCTGGGATGCTTACTTGTTTTCATTGCTTTACTGGGAAACTTAGCAGCAGTAGATATTCTCATGTTATTTATGTTAGTGCAGGGTGAGCTGCCCACAGTAGACTTCCTCCTAGGGCACACCGCCTCAGTGCTAACAGCGTAAATCTAATTCATGATTACAGCATATAATAGCTGTAGGATGAGCAGAGGCATTCGGGGCTGTTAGAGGGACATAAATTAGGTTACTTACATTGTGTCTTCCAACTCCCCTGGTGTAATGTACATTTGCTGAAGCATTGTGTAAACTCAGTGTCACAATGGTAGGGATTAACTGAGTTGGGCTTGGGTCATTGATAAGTCATTGTCTCAATGCAGCCTTATAGTGCTGTGAAATGATCCCCCAAATGATTTGGGTGGATCCCATCCTCCTTATAAAACCTGTTTTGTTTCCAAAAGGTATCAAAATTGTCAACAAAAGTTACACGTATTGAGCTGTAATAATCACGTAGCTATTTGTGAAGAGAAAGAATCCTGCTAAATTATTTTAATGCCACGATTCAGAGAAGGGCACAGGACCAGATATGATGGGTCTTTTGTTAGTGTCTAGCAGAGACACAATCAGCTCTTTAAAATCCAGTTTCAACTGTTCAGAGCTGCCCTTAAAAACGTCATTAAAACCCACATGGACTAGGATAGAATCGATGTCCTGACGTAGTACATTCAGGAGCAGCATAGTAATTTCACTTACTGAAGTTGCAGGATGTTTTTGCACCAGGAATGGTCACTTTTCTTACCATGGAACTGCCCAAAATCCCGGCTATCGAGAAGGACGAGGAAATCCGCCCACTCCCACGCTTCACAGGACTCGGAGAACCCTTTGTGGACGGGCGAGAGGCAGTTGAACCCGTTGCTTCCGGTGTCTGGTGCAGGCCTCAGACAGATGGAGAATCGGAAGGAAGGTTGTCGAATTCGAAATCAAAAGGAGTAGGCACTGCGGCCGCAGACGCAGGCGCCCCCAGCGACAAAGGAGCAGGAAGATAAGGCTCCAGGACGGCAAAACTATTCAATGAAATTTATTTAAATGAAATTTATTTAGAAAGCCCTTCTTACATCAGCTGATGTCATAAAGTGCTGTACAGAAACCCAGCCTAAAACCCCAAACAGCAAGCAATGCAGGTGTAGAAGCACGTTGGCTAGTAAAAACTCCCTAGAAAAGGCCAGAACCTAGGAAGAAACCTAGAGAGGAACCAGGCTATGAGGGGTGGCCAGTCCTTTTCTGGTTGTGCCGGGTGGAGATTATAACAGAACATGGCCAAGATGTTCAAATGTTCATAGATGACCAGCAGGATCAAATAATAATACTCACAGTGGTTGTCAAGGGTGCAACAGGTCAGCACCTCAGGAGTAATTGTCAGTTGGCTTTTCATAGCCGATCATTCAGAGTATCTCTACTGCTCCTGCTGTGTCTAGAGAGTTGAAAACAGCAGGTCTGGGACAGGTAGCACGTCCGGTGAACAGGTCAGGGTTCCATAGCCGCAGGCAGAAGAGTTGAAACTGGAGCAGCAGCACAGCCAGGTGGACTGGGGACAGCAAGGAGTCATCAGGCCAGGTAGTCCTGAGGCATGGTCCTAGGGCTTAGGTCCTCCGCGAGAGAGAAAGAAAGAAAGAGAGAAAGAAAGAAAGAGAAAAAGAGAGAGAATTAGAGAGAGCATAAGACAGGAGAAATACTCCAGATATAACAGACTGACCCTAGCCCCTCGACACACAAACTACTCCAGCATAAATACTGTAGGCTGAGACAGAAGGGGTCGGGAGACACTGTGGCCCCGTCCGACGATACCCCCGGACAGAGCCAAACAGGCAGGATATAACCCCACCCACTTTGCCAAAGCACAGTCCCCACACCGCTAGAGGGATATCTTCAACCACCAACTTACCATCCTGAGACAAGGCAGAGTATAGCCCACAAAGATCTCCGCCACGGCACAACCCAAGGGGGGCGCCAACCCAGGCAGGAAGATCACGTCAGTGACTCAACCCACTCAAGTGACGCACCCCTCCTAGGGACGGCATGAAAGAGCACCAGTCAGCCAGTGACTCAGCCCCTGTAATAGGGTTAGAGACAGAGAATCCCAGTGGAGAGAGGGGAACTGGCCAGGCAGACACCAAGGGCGGTTCGTTGCTCCAGTGCCT
The DNA here is from genome assembly GCF_029448725.1 of Salvelinus fontinalis. NCBI lineage: Eukaryota > Metazoa > Chordata > Actinopteri > Salmoniformes > Salmonidae > Salvelinus > Salvelinus fontinalis. Next base: position 40,442,059 of record NC_074683.1, read on the forward strand.
TTCCGTTCACCTTCACACTCCTGGGCCAGACTACACTCAGTCATAGGACCTACTGAAGAGATGAGTCTTCAATAAAGACTTAACTTGTTACGGCTAGACGTTCCGCTAGTGGAACCCCTCAACAACATCCGGTGGCAGCCAATGTGTCAGATTTAAAAAAGGCTTTACGGTGAAAGCAAACCATGCGATTATCTGAGGAAAGCACCCCACCAAACAAACACATGACGTTCATATTTCAACCCGCCAGGTGCGACACAAAACGGAGAAATACCGATATAATTCATGCCTTACCTTTGAAGATCTTCTTTTGTTGGCACTCCAATATGTCCCATAAACATCACAAATGGTCTTTTTGTTCGATTAATTCGGTCGTTATATCTCCAAAATGTCAATTTATTTGGTGCAATTGATCCAGAAAAACACCGGTTCCAACTCGCACAACATGACTACAAAATATCTAATAAGTTACCTGTAATCTTTGTCCAAACATTTCAAACAACTTTCCTAATACAACTTTAGGTATTTTTTTACGTTGATAATCGATACAATTTAAGACGGGATAAACTGTGTTCGATACAGGACGAAAACAAAGTGTAGCGAGCTTTCAGGTCGTGCGCCCCTAACAAACAGTACAGTTCACTCAACCCTCGTTCTGAACTGCCCCACTTCTTCATTTCTCAAACGAAAAACATCAACCAATTTCTAAAGACTGTTGACATCCAGTGGAAGCGATAGGAACTGCAAGCAAGTGCCACAGAAATCTAGCTCCCCATAGAAAACACATTGAAAAGAGAGTGACCTCAATTTTGTTTTTCCTGCATGTTTTTTCCTCTGGGTTTCGCCTGCCATATTCTGTTATACTCACAGACATTATTCAAACAGTTTTAGAAACTTTAGAGTGTTTTCTATCTAAATCTAGCATAGTGACCGTAGCGTACGTGTAGGACCAAATCAGAAAGATAGGTAGGAACAAGCCCATGTAATGCTTTGTAGGTTAGCAGTAAAACCTTGAACACCTGGTACCAACTTCGTTAGCTTGATGGCTAGCAGCTTAGCGTCTCTGTCAAGTAGGCTTCAACCTGTCTCTTAGGCGGGATTCTGGGACAAGAAATAACGGTCCTAGCTGTTAAAAGCTAACCGTGTTGCTGAATCCACACAAAAACAAGTTCGGTATTCGTATTTAATGAATTTTGGTTATGTTATAATCAAAATTAACAAAAGTTCATGTCAGTGAACTCATGTCTGTGGAAAAAAGAGATGAGATTGGAAACATGTTTGGCCTTTTCTGCTTGAAGGTAATGCTAAGAAAATTACAAAAAGTTACAAAATATGGTGTGTATGTATTGTAGCTCTTCTGCAAAATTGGTTTCAGAGAAAACCACACTACAGCAAGTGGCCAGATTAATTGGTGTCAGAGAAAACCACACTACAGCAAGTGGCCAGATTAATTGGTATCAGAGAAATCCACACTACAGCAAGTGGCCAGATTAATTGGTGTCAGAGAAAACCACACTACAGCAAGTGGCCAGATTAATTGGTATCAGAGAAATCCACACTACAGCAAGTGGCCAGATTAATTGGTATCAGAGAAATCCACACTACAGCAAGTGGCCAGATTAATTGGTATCAGAGAAATCCACACTAAAGCATATGGCCAGATGAATTGGTTTCAGAGACATCCACACTAAAGCAAGTGGCCAGATGAATTGGTTTCAGAGAAATCCACACTAAAGCATATGGCTAGATGAATTGGTTTCAGAGAAATCCACACTAAAGCATATGGCCAGATGAATTGGTTTCAGAGACATCCACACTAAAGCATATGGCCAGATGAATTGGTTTCAGAGACATCCACACTAAAGCAAGTGGCCAGATGAGCTGGTTTCAGAGAAATCCACACTAAAGCATATGGCCAGATGAATTGGTTTCAGAGAAATCCACACTAAAGCATATGGCCAGATGAATTGGCTTCAGAGACATCCACACTAAAGCATGTGGCCAGATGAATTGGTTTCAGAGACATCCACACTAAAGCATGTGGCCAGATGAATTGGTTTCAGAGACATCCACACTAAAGCAAGTGGCCAGATGAATTGGTTTCAGAGACATCCACACTAAAGCATGTGGCCAGATGAATTGGTTTCAGAGACATCCACACTAAAGCATGTGGCCAGATGAATTGGTTTCAGAGACATCCACACTAAAGCAAGTGGCCAGATGAATTGGTTTCAGAGACATCCACACTAAAGCAAGTGGCCAGATGAACTGGTTTCAGAGAAATCCACACTAAATGTGGCCAGATGAATTGGTTTCAGAGAAATCCACACTAAAGCAAGTGGCCAGATGAACTGGTTTCAGAGAAATCCACACTAAAGCAAGTGGCCAGATGAATTGGTTTCAGAGACATCCACACTAAAGCAAGTGGCCAGATGAATTGGTTTCAGAGACATCCACACTAAAGCAAGTGGCCAGATGAACTGGTTTCAGAGAAATCCACACTAAATGTGGCCAGATGAATTGGTTTCAGAGAAATCCACACTAAAGCAAGTGGCCAGATGAACTGGTTTCAGAGAAATCCACACTAAAGCAAGTGGCCAGATGAACTGGTTTCAGAGAAATCCACACTAAAGCAAGTGGCCAGATGAATTGGTTTCAGAGACTTCCACACTAAAGCATGTGGCCAGATGAATTGGTTTCAGAGAAATCCACACTAAAGCAAGTGGCCAGATGAACTGGTTTCAGAGAAATCCACACTAAAGCATGTGGCCAGATGAATTGTCCAATAAATAGTAGTTGTTAGCCTCCTACTACCGCACTGATCTCTTTAGTTTACAGAGATGTGTTTCACAACACAGACTCATAGCGGATTCATAGCGGACTTATAGCGGACTCATAGCGGACTCATAGCAGACTCATAGCAGACTCATAGCGGACTCATAGCGGACTCATAGCGGACTCATAGCGGACTCATAGCAGACTCATAGCGGACTCATAGCAGACTCATAGCGGACTCATAGCGGACTCATAGCGGACTCATAGCGGACTCATAGCGGACTCATAGCGGACTCATAGCCGACTCATATAGCGGAGTCATAGCGGACTCATAGCGGACTCATAGCGGACTCATAGCGGACTCATAGCGGACTCATAGCGGACTCATAGCGGACTCATAGCGGACTCATAGCGGACTCATAGCGGACTCATAGCGGACTCATAGCGGACTCATAGCGGACTCATAGCGGACTCATAGCGGACTCATAATGGACTCATAGCGGACTCATAGCAGACTCATAATGGATTCATAGCGGACTCATAGCGGACTCATAATGGACTCATAGCGGACTCATAATGGACTCATAGCGGATTCATAGCGGATTCATAATGGATTTATAGCGGATTCATAGCGGATTTATAGCGGACTCATAGCGGATTCATAGCGGATTCATAATGGATTTATAGCGGATTCATAGCAGACTCATAGCAGACTCATAGAGGAGTCATAGCAGACTCATAGCCGACTCATAGCCGACTCATAGCGAAGCATATTTATGTAAGCTTGGGAGATCAGTTTGGTAACACGAGGCTAAGTCGTAGTATCAAGTAGGTTATAAATCATGGTCTTGGAATTAAGTGTGGCCTGAGTACACTGATGCTCTGTTTAGTACATGCCCTGTTGTCGTGTCTTTGGCATCATTAAAAGTGAATACTGTTATTTTATCAAATCAATTCTCTGTAATTATTATTACGTGATTAAGCTAATCATGTAAATGTAATTAACTAGGAAGTCGAGGCACCGCGGAAAATCTTCAGATTACGAAAGTTATAATTTTCCGAATATAACTCTTCAGATATTTTAATATCTGATCAATTAGTCTTCTATTAATGAATTATTCTTTACCTCATGTCAGTCTCATTCCAAACGTCGTAAATTGTTGGTTATCTGCACGAACCCAGTCTTTACTATAAATACACCACACATACACATACACCAATTGGCTTAATCATTTATTTACTAACTAACTAACTAATCACAGTAATGCATAAACAAACAAACAGTAGATACGTTACTAACAAATGATAGGGGAAATTCCCTAGTGGGCTAAGCTGATATGATGGCTTAGTGGACAAAGGGAAGTGGGCGTGGACTGAGAAAGAAGCGGGAAAGACAAAAGGGGTGACTACACACAGTTGATAATAATGTTCATTGAAATGCTAATCCTTTGCACATGAACACTCACTCGGGAATAATTGCAATCAATATATATTTACGCCATGTGTCGTCGTGTTCTCTGTTGGAATCGTCAGTCCATCTGCTGGAGAGTTCATCCGAGTCTCTTTCTGCTTCCCTGAAGATCAAAGTCTTTCGTGGTTAGAATAGATACTTCAGTGTACCACTCAGAAATGTTCTCATAGAATAGATGTTTTGGCGGTTGTCGGTATTCGCATCCCAGTTTTACACCATTTCTAGCTGCAGACCAGTAATTAGTATCTAAGATTTGCTCTTATTCTGTAGGGATCGATAGTCTCAGAGTTTAACCAGTAGTTTAACCAGTCTCAGAGTTTAACCATTTCCAGCCGTGTAGCCAATGCTCCACGTGGTATGGTTTGGAATTCAATAACTATAAGCAATCACAGCTCACGCTGTGGGTTTGTTCAGTCTAAACTATTCACAATCCCAGCTCACGCTGTGGGTTTGCTCAGTCTAAACTATTCACAATCACAGATCACGCTGTGGGTTTTCTCAGTCTAAACTATTCACAATCACAGCTCACTCTGTGGGTTTTCTCAGTCTAAACTATTCACAATCACAGCTCACTCTGTGGGTTTGCTCAGTCTAAACTATTCACAATCCCAGCTCACGCTGTGGGTTTTCTCAGTCTAAACTATTCACAATCACAGCTTACACTGTGGGTTTGTTCAGTCTAAACTATTCACAATCACAGCTCACTCTGTGGGTTTGCTCAGTCTAAACTATTCACAATCCCAGCTCACGCTGTGGGTTTTCTCAGTCTAAACTATTCACAATCACAGCTCACACTGTGGGTTTGTTCAGTCTAAACTATTCACAATCACAGCTCACGCTGTGGGTTTTCTCAGTCCTGGTTCTCAAACCTCAGGTATGCGTGGTCTGAAGAGGATTTTCTCAGGAGTTTTTTTTTATTCGTAACAATAGAAAAGGTGGTTCTATGACGTGTGAACATGTCTGTGCTCACGGGGGCGGGCCAATGACTTAGTTAAACTTTAAGGGGAATACAATTCTCTCACATTAAAGGTTTAAAATCACATTACGTAATTTCACAAATAGTTTCATCTTTTACTCATTCATTTTATACAAGAATTAGATGCAAACACCATAATTGAGAAATGTACACATTCAGAGATATAGTCATGTGTGTTTCCTGTCCTTTGTGAGGTCACCAAATGAAACAAACTCGTCATACCCGTCCCTTAAGTGTCCACGGACTATTCCCACCTTCCCTTAAGTGTGAATGGACCATTCCCACTGTCCCTTAAGTGTCCACGGACTATTCCCACCTTCTCACAAGTGGACATATTGTTTCATTCTCCCATTTTGGGAATTTAGGAGTTGTCCACGTGAAATCCTTTGTTCTCTCTGTGGTCTCTCTCTCTGCATGACCAGGGGCAGAGAGTCTTCGCCAGGAATTTATGGCCTGAGATAACAAAACCTGGGTGTAGGAGAGAGTGAGAGAGAGGGGGAAACCACGATCTATACCCAGAAAGGGCCACGTCATGACACTTGGTTGACAACTTTTCCATCTAAATTAATCTTTATCAGGTCCAGTAATGTATTGGCGCATTAAATGGAGGGAATGGATTATCTGATTGTGCAGAGGGATGATGAGGTGCGCCGGTATCCCTGAGAGGGTTGCAGCTGCTGCTGGGATGTCCTTCTATCCTTTGATGCGTCACCAGTGATTGACAGGGGGTCACTCTCTGGAGGAGGCTCTAGTGGACTCCTCAAGGACCTGTGAAGAGAGAGAGAGGTCAGAGTGGACTCCTCAAGGACCCGTGAAGAGAGAGAGGTCAGAGGGGACTCCTCAAGGACCTGTGAAGAGAGAGAGTTCAGAGTGGACTCCTCAAGGGCCTGTGAAAGGAGAGCGAGGTCAGAGTGGACTCCCCAAGGACCTGTGAAGAGAGAGAGGCCAGAGTGGACTCCTCAAGGACCTATGAAAAGAAAGAGGTCAGAGTGGACTCCTCAAGGACCTATGAAGAGAGAGAGGTTAGAGTGGATTCCTCAAGGACCTGTGAAGAGAGAGAGAGAGGTCAAAGTGGACTCTTCAAGGACCTATGAAGAGAGAGAGAGGTCAGAGTGGACTCCTCAAGGACCTGTGAAGAGAGAGAGAGGTCAGAGTGGACTCCTCAAGGACTTGTGAAAAGATAGAGAGGTCAGAGTGGACTCCTCAAGGACCCGTGAAGAGAGAGAGGTCAGAGGGGACTCCTCAAGGACTTGTGAAAAGAGAGAGTTCAGAGTGGACTCCTCAAGGGCCTGTGAAAGGAGAGAGAGGTCAGAGTGGACTCCCCAAGGACCTGTGAAGAGAGAGAGGCCAGAGTGGACTCCTCAAGGACCTATGAAGAGAAAGAGGTCAGAGTGGACTCCTCAAGGACCTATGAAGAGAGAGAGGTTAGAGTGGATTCCTCAAGGACCTGTGAAGAGAGAGAGAGAGGTCAAAGTGGACTCCTCAAGGACCTATGAAGAGAGAGAGAGGTCAGAGTGGACTCCTCAAGGACCTATGAAGAGAGAGAGAGGTCAGAGTGGACTCCTCAAGGACCTATGAAGAGAGAGAGAGGTCAGAGTGGACTCCTCAAGGACCTATGAAGAGAGAGAGAGGTCAGAGTGGACTCCTCAAGGACCTATGAAGAGAGAGAGAGAGGTCAGAGTGGAATCCTCAAGGACCTTTGAAGTAAGAGAGAGAGGTCAGAGTGGATTCCTCAAGGACCTATGAAGAGAGAGAGAGGTCAGAGTGGACTCCTCAACGACCTATGAAGAGAGAGAGAGGTCAGAGTGGACTCCTCAAGGACCTATGAAGAGAGAGAGAGGTCAGAGTGGACTCCTCAAGGACCTTTGAAGAGAGAGAGAGAGGTCAGAGTGGACTCTTCAAGGACCTGTGAAAAGAGAAAGTTTAGAGTGGACTCCTCAAGGATCTATGAAGAGAGAGAGAGCGATCAGTGGACTCCTCAAGGACCTATGAAGAGAAAGAGAGAGGTCAGAGTGGAATTCTCAAAGGACTTTGAAGTAAGAGAGAGAGGTCAGAGTGGACTCCTCAAGGACCTATGAAGAGAGAGAGAGGTCAGAGTGGACTCCTCAAGGACCTATGAAGAGAGAGAGAGGTCAGAGTGGACTCCTCAAGGACCTATGAAGAGAGAGAGAGAAATCAGAGTGGGCTCCTCAAAGACCTGTGAAAGGAGAGAGAGATCAGAATGGGCTCCTCAACCCTCGCCACCGTGAGTGCACCCGTCAACCAGCGCATCTTGTTCTGCACCAACTCTTCATATAACATCTCAGTCCCTCTATTGAAAGAGTGACATCATTACTTCTAACTTTCTTTGTATGGATTCCTGAAACTGTTAGGGGCAAATGGATCATTTTATATATTTGTGATTTATTTATCACATCTTAACCTTTCGCACTTTATAATAATTACCGTGATGCTGTCTGTCATCCGTGGTACTGCCTTCTACTGTCTGGCTATTGATTATTGGTTATTGATCACCATCCTCATCCCTGACAACACAGCCAATAAATCTTATTGACGTGGTTTGTTTGTTGTTCGTGTAGATGGAGAAAGTGGTCATTGAGGGTCGCGACCCTAAGTTCAGAGGTCATTTCTGTGACATGCCTGTCATTGTTTTGGGTGCTGTCCAGCTGGTCACTAGGTCAGCAGTGTCGGCCACTGTTTCTTAACCTTGGTCCTCTAACGTTACACATTTCTACCTATTCTATGAAGCACCTTTCAAGTTAGGAGTCTAACCAGCAATTATAACAGCTATCTTAAAAAAAAAACGTATTAGCATATTCATTTATTAACTTTAAAAAATGTATAGCAAGGTAGAATAACAATTAGATTAGATTAGAGCATCACTGACGTCAAAGCTTCCATAAACAAGTTAAGAAATCAATCAATCAAAGCAACAGAAACACCTTGGTCAACTCATTTATCATCAGGATTTTAAAATGCTCTCTTGCCACCAGAGAATTCAAACGGAATGAATGTTATAAGTGAATCCCGAAAAATGTGAAGCGTGAAAAAATGAAAGCTGGATTTACTTAATTCCGTGGAGACCCGAGGAATGTGAAGAGTTAACCAACACTGTGAACGGGTTTGGCATCGCATTCTTTTATACATTAGCAATGAAGTTAGGTAAGTTGGAACCTCGGTGTAGTAAACAAACCGGTAGTAATGAATTGATCTACAGGACTTTAATGTTGCCATCATGAACAGATGCATTTTGGGTATCTCACAATACATCTAAAGGAGTCCTGTGAGGCCCGTTTTCAGACCAGAACATCTATTTATTCTGTTCCCATGAGCCCTGGTCTATGGAAGGGCATTCTCTTTATCAACCCTGCAGAGCTAGGAAAACAAGACCCTGGGTCCAGCCAATTTGTTCAGACAAATGTGGGGATTTGGGGCCACCGTGGGCTTCGCAGGGACGAGTGCTTAGTGTTTGTGTGCCAAGCACCCCCCACCCCCTGATCCACCAAAGCCAGTCCATTCACCATGCCCTTTGTCTGTCCGGGTGGGTTAAAACTTGAACCTGACTACGGCTACGGAGTACGGACCCAACCTGTGCCACGGCGGTGTAAAGGATTTCCTGTTTTTCTCCTAGTACCTCTCTCTCTTACTCTCACTCTCACTCAATTCATTGAGTTGGCTGGGTTGGTTGGTGTCTGCTAGTGGGGGTGTCCACTCTAGGGGTTGGTTGGTGTCTGCTAGTGGGGGTGTCCACTCTAGGGGTTGGTTGGTGTCTGCTAGTGGGGGTGTCCACTCTAGGAGTTGGTTGGTGTCTGCTAGTGGGGGTGTCCACTCTAGGGGTTGGTTGGTGTCTGCTAGTGGGGGTGTCCACTCTAGGGGTTGGTTGGTGTCTGCTAGTGGGGGTGTCCACTCTAGGGGTTGGTTGGTGTCTGCTAGTGGGGGTGTCCACTCTAGGGGTTGGTTGGTGTCTGCTAGTGGGGGTGTCCACTCTAGGGGTTGCCCCCCTCTTTCTATAGGCCCCAGTGTATTAGTCTAAGTGGTTCTAGACAATCTGATCGGTGGCTGGGCCTGGCGGGGTGGAGGAGCCTCCCTGGCATGCTGATCAGAGGATTAGGCCGAGCGGCTGCACCAGGTCAGGAGAGAAAGGGAAAGAGAAAGGCGTGCGGGGGAAGATGAGGTACATGCCGGTCCCACACTACATTCAAACTCACCCACACCGCTAGTCCAGGCTGGGTTTCTCCCCTCTCCTCTCCTCTCCTCTCCTCTCCCAGATAGAGGTGTATCAATGTCTAGATATTAATGTCTAGATAGAGGTGTATTCATGTCTAGATATTAATGTCTAGATAGAGGTGTATTAATGTCTAGATATTAATGTCTAGATAGAGGTGTATCAATGTCTAGATATTATTGTCTAGATAGAGGTGTATTCATGTCTAGATATTAATGTCTAGATAGATGTGTATTAATGTCTAGATATTAATGTCTAGATAGAGGTGTATCAATGTCTAGATATTATTGTCTAGATAGAGGTGTATTCATGTCTAGATATTAATGTCTAGATAGAGGTGTATTAATGTCTAGATATTAATGTCTAGATAGAGGTGTATCAATGTCTAGATATTATTGTCTAGATAGAGGTGTATTAATGTCTAGATATTAATGTCTAGATAGAGGTGTATTAAAGTCTAGATATTAATGTCTAGATAGAGGTGTATTAATGTCTAGATATTATTGTCTAGATAGAGGTGTATTAATGTCTAGATATTAATGTCTAGATAGAGGTGTATTAATGTCTAGATAGAGGTGTATTATTGTCTAGATAGAGGTGTATTAATGTCTAGATATTAATGTCTAGATAGAGGTGTATTAATGTCTAGATAGAGGTGTATTAATGTCTACATAGAGAGGTATTAATGTCTAGATAGAGAGGTATTAATGTCTAGATATTAATGTCTAGATAGAGGTGTATCAATGTCTAGATATTATTGTCTAGATAGAGGTGTATTCATGTCTAGATATTAATGTCTAGATAGAGGTGTATTAATGTCTAGATATTAATGTCTAGATAGAGGTGTATCAATGTCTAGATATTATTGTCTAGATAGAGGTGTATTAATGTCTAGATATTAATGTCTAGATAGAGGTGTATTAAAGTCTAGATATTAATGTCTAGATAGAGGTGTATTAATGTCTAGATATTATTGTCTAGATAGAGGTGTATTAATGTCTAGATATTAATGTCTAGATAGAGGTGTATTAATGTCTAGATATTAATGTCTAGATAGAGCTGTATTAGTGTCTAGATAGAGGTGTATTATTGTCTCGATAGAGGTGTATTAATGTCTAGATATTAATGTCTAGATAGAGGTGTATTAATGTCTAGATAGAGGTGTATTAATGTCCAGATAGAGGTGTATTAATGTCTAGATAGAGGTGTATTAATGTCTAGATAGAGGTGTATTATTGTCTAGATATTAATGTCTAGATAGAGGTGTATTAATGTCCAGATAGAGGTGTATTAATGTCTAGATAGAGGTGTATTAATGTCTAGATATTAATGTCTAGATAGAGGTGTATTAATGTCTAGATAGAGGTGTATTAATGTCTAGATATTAATGTCTAGATAGAGGTGTATTAATGTCTAGATATTAATGTCTAGATAGAGCTGTATTAGTGTCTAGATAGAGGTGTATTATTGTCTCGATAGAGGTGTATTAATGTCTAGATATTAATGTCTAGATAGAGGTGTATTAATGTCTAGATAGAGGTGTATTAATGTCCAGATAGAGGTGTATTAATGTCTAGATAGAGGTGTATTAATGTCTAGATAGAGGTGTATTATTGTCTAGATATTAATGTCTAGATAGAGGTGTATTAATGTCCAGATAGAGGTGTATTAATGTCTAGATAGAGGTGTATTAATGTCTAGATAGAGGTGTATTAATGTCTAGATATTAATGTCTAGATAGAGGTGTATTCATGTCTAGATATTAATGTCTAGATAGAGGTGTATTAATGTCTAGATATTAATGTCTAGATAGAGGTGTATTAATGTCTAGATATTAATGTCTAGATAGAGGTGTATTAATGTCTAGATATTAATGTCTAGATAGAGGTGTATTAATGTCTAGATATTAATGTCTAGATAGAGGTGTATTAATGTCTAGATATTAATGTCTAGATAGAGGTGTATTATTGTCTAGATAGAGGTGTATTAATGTCTAGATAGAGGTGTATTAATGTCTAGATAGAGGTGTATTAATGTCTAGATAGAGGTGTATTAATGTCTAGATAGAGAGGTATTAATGTCTAGATAGGGGTGTATTATTGTCTAGATATTAATGTCTAGATAGAGCTGTATTAATGTCTAGATATTAATGTCTAGATAGAGGTGTATTAAAGTCTAGATATTAATGTCTAGATAGAGGTGTATTAATGTCTAGATATTATTGTCTAGATAGAGGTGTATTAATGTCTAGATAGTGGTGTATTATTGTCTAGATAGAGGTGTATTAATGTCTAGATATTAATGTCTAGATAGAGGTGTATTAATGTCTACATAGAGAGGTATTAATGTCTAGATAGAGAGGTATTAATGTCTAGATATTAATGTCTAGATAGAGGTGTATTAATGTCTAGATAGAGCTGTATTAATGTCTAGATAGAGGTGTATTAATGTCTAGATAGAGGTGTATTAATGTCTAGATATAGGTTTATTAATGTCTAGATAGAGGTATATTAATGTCTAGATAGAGGTGTATTAATGTCTAGATAGAGGTGTATTAATGTCTAGATATTAATGTCTAGATAGAGGTGTATCAATGTCTAGATAGAGGTGTATTAATGTCTAGATAGAGGTGTATTAATGTCTAGATATTAATGTCTAGATAGAGGTGTATTAATGTCTAGATATTAATGTCTAGATAGAGGTGTATTAATGTCTAGATATTAATGTCTAGATAGAGGTGTATTAATGTCTAGATAGATGTGTATTAATGTCTAGATATTAATGTCTAGATAGAGGTGTATTAATGTCTAGATATTAATGTCTAGATTGAGCTGTATTAGTGTCTAGATAGAGGTGTATTATTGTCTCGATAGAGGTGTATTAATGTCTAGATATTAATGTCTAGATAGAGGTGTATTAATGTCTAGATAGAGATGTATTAATGTCTAGATAGAGGTGTATTATTGTCTAGATATTAATGTCTAGATAGAGGTGTATTAATGTCCAGATAGAGGTGTATTAATGTCTAGATAGAGGTGTATTAATGTCTAGATAGAGGTGTATTAATGTCTAGATAGAGGTGTCTTCATGTCTAGATATTAATGTCTAGATAGAGGTGTATTCATGTCTAGATATTAATGTCTAGATAGAGGTGTATTAATGTCTAGATATTAATGTCTAGATAGAGGTGTATCAATGTCTAGATATTATTGTCTAGATAGAGGTGTATTAAAGTCTAGATATTAATGTCTAGATAGAGGTGTATTAATGTCTAGATATTAATGTCTAGATAGAGGTGTATTAATGTCTAGATAGAGGTGTATTATTGTCTAGATAGAGGTGTATTAATGTCTAGATATTAATGTCTAGATAGAGGTGTATTAATGTCTAGATAGAGGTGTATTAATGTCTACATAGAGAGGTATTAATGTCTAGATAGAGAGGTATTAATGTCTAGATATTAATGTCTAGATAGAGGTGTATTAATGTCTAGATAGAGCTGTATTAATGTCTAGATAGAGGTGTATTAATGTCTAGATATTAATGTCTAGATAGAGGTGTATTAATGTCTAGATAGAGGTGTATTAATGTCTAGATATTAATGTCTAGATAGAGGTGTATTAATGTCTAGATAGAGGTGTATTAATGTCTAGATATTAATGTCTAGATAGAGGTGTATTAATGTCTAGATATTAATGTCTAGATTGAGCTGTATTAGTGTCTAGATAGAGGTGTATTATTGTCTCGATAGAGGTGTATTAATGTCTAGATATTAATGTCTAGATAGAGGTGTATTAATGTCTAGACTGAGATGTATTAATGTCTTGATAGAGGTGTATTATTGTCTAGATATTAATGTCTAGATAGAGGTGTATTAATGTCTAGATAGAGGTGTATTAATGTCTAGATAGAGGTGTCTTCATGTCTAGATATTAATGTCTAGATAGAGGTGTATTCATGTCTAGATATTAATGTCTAGATAGAGGTGTATTAATGTCTAGATATTAATGTCTAGATAGAGGTGTATCAATGTCTAGATATTATTGTCTAGATAGAGGTGTATTAATGTCTAGATATTAATGTCTAGATAGAGGTGTATTAATGTCTAGATATTAATGTCTAGATAGAGGTGTATTAATGTCTAGATAGAGGTGTATTATTGTCTAGATAGAGGTGTATTAATGTCTAGATATTAATGTCTAGATAGAGGTGTATTAATGTCTAGATAGAGGTGTATTAATGTCTAGATAGAGAGGTATTAATGTCTAGATAGAGAGGTATTAATGTCTAGATATTAATGTCTAGATAGAGGTGTATTAATGTCTAGATAGAGCTGTATTAATGTCTAGATAGAGGTGTATTAATGTCTAGATATTAATGTCTAGATAGAGGTGTATTAATGTCTAGATAGAGGTGTATTAATGTCTAGATATTAATGTCTAGATAGAGGTGTATTAATGTCTAGATAGAGGTGTATTAATGTCTAGATATTAATGTCTAGATAGAGGTGTATTAATGTCTAGATATTAATGTCTAGATAGAGCTGTATTAGTGTCTAGATAGAGGTGTATTATTGTCTAGATAGAGGTGTATTAATGTCTAGATATTAATGTCTAGATAGAGGTGTATTATTGTCTCGATAGAGGTGTATTAATGTCTAGATATTAATGTCTAGATAGAGCTGTATTAGTGTCTAGATAGAGGTGTATTATTGTCTCGATAGAGGTGTATTAATGTCTAGATATTAATGTCTAGATAGAGGTGTATTAATGTCTAGATAGAGGTGTATTAATGTCCAGATAGAGGTGTATTAATGTCTAGATAGAGGTGTATTAATGTCTAGATAGAGGTGTATTAATGTCTAGATAGAGGTGTATTATTGTCTAGATATTAATGTCTAGATAGAGGTGTATTAATGTCCAGATAGAGGTGTATTAATGTCTAGATAGAGGTGTATTAATGTCTAGATAGAGGTGTATTAATGTCTAGATATTAATGTCTAGATAGAGGTGTATTCATGTCTAGATATTAATGTCTAGATAGAGGTGTATTAATGTCTAGATATTAATGTCTAGATAGAGGTGTATTAATGTCTAGATATTAATGTCTAGATAGAGGTGTATTAATGTCTAGATATTAATGTCTAGATAGAGGTGTATTAATGTCTAGATATTAATGTCTAGATAGAGGTGTATTAATGTCTAGATAGAGGTGTATTAATGTCTAGATAGAGGTGTATTAATGTCTAGATAGAGGTGTATTAATGTCTAGATAGAGGTGTATTAATGTCTAGATATTAATGTCTAGATAGAGGTGTATTAATGTCTAGATATTAATGTCTAGATAGAGCTGTATTAGTGTCTAGATAGAGGTGTATTATTGTCTAGATAGAGGTGTATTAATGTCTAGATATTAATGTCTAGATAGAGCTGTATTAGTGTCTAGATAGAGGTGTATTATTGTCTCGATAGAGGTGTATTAATGTCTAGATATTAATGTCTAGATAGAGGTGTATTAATGTCCAGATAGAGGTGTATTAATGTCTAGATAGAGGTGTATTAATGTCTAGATAGAGGTGTATTAATGTCTAGATAGAGGTGTATTAATGTCTAGATAGAGGTGTATTATTGTCTAGATATTAATGTCTAGATAGAGGTGTATTAATGTCCAGATAGAGGTGTATTAATGTCTAGATAGAGGTGTATTAATGTCTAGATAGAGGTGTATTAATGTCTAGATATTAATGTCTAGATAGAGGTGTATTCATGTCTAGATATTAATGTCTAGATAGAGGTGTATTAATGTCTAGATATTAATGTCTAGATAGAGGTGTATTAATGTCTAGATATTAATGTCTAGATAGAGGTGTATTAATGTCTAGATATTAATGTCTAGATAGAGGTGTATTAATGTCTAGATATTAATGTCTAGATAGAGGTGTATTAATGTCTAGATATTAATGTCTAGATAGAGGTGTATTAATGTCTAGATAGAGGTGTATTAATGTCTAGATAGAGGTGTATTAATGTCTAGATAGAGGTGTATTAATGTCTAGATAGAGGTGTATTAATGTCTAGATAGAGAGGTATTAATGTCTAGATAGAGGTGTATTATTGTCTAGATATTAATGTCTAGATAGAGGTGTATTAATGTCTAGATATTAATGTCTAGATAGAGGTGTATTAATGTCTAGATATTAATGTCTAGATAGAGGTGTATTAATGTCTAGATATTAATGTCTAGATAGAGGTGTATTAATGTCTAGATATTAATGTCTAGATAGAGGTGTATTAATGTCTAGATAGTGGTGTATTATTGTCTAGATAGAGGTGTATTAATGTCTAGATATTAATGTCTAGATAGAGGTGTATTAATGTCTAGATAGAGGTGTATTAATGTCTACATAGAGAGGTATTAATGTCTAGATAGAGGTGTATTAATGTCTAGATATTAATGTCTAGATAGAGGTGTATTAATGTCTAGATAGAGCTGTATTAATGTCTAGATAGAGGTGTATTAATGTCTAGATAGAGGTGTATTAATGTCTAGATAGAGGTGTATTAATGTCTAGATAGAGGTGTATTAATGTCTAGATAGAGGTGTATTAATGTCTAGATAGAGGTGTATTAATGTCTAGATATTAATGTCTAGATAGAGGTGTATTAATGTCTAGATAGAGGTGTATTAATGTCTAGATAGAGGTGTATTAATGTCTAGATATTAATGTCTAGATAGAGGTGTATTAATGTCTAGATATTAATGTCTAGATAGAGGTGTATTAATGTCTAGATATTAATGTCTAGATAGAGGTGTATTAATGTCTAGATAGAGGTGTATTAATGTCTAGATATTAATGTCTAGATAGAGGTGTATTAATGTCTAGATATTAATGTCTAGATAGAGCTGTATTAGTGTCTAGATAGAGGTGTATTATTGTCTCGATAGAGGTGTATTAATGTCTAGATATTAATGTCTAGATAGAGGTGTATTAATGTCTAGATAGAGATGTATTAATGTCTAGATAGAGGTGTATTATTGTCTAGATATTAATGTCTAGATAGAGGTGTATTAATGTCCAGATAGAGGTGTATTAATGTCTAGATAGAGGTGTATTAATGTCTAGATAGAGGTGTATTAATGTCTAGATAGAGGTGTATTCATGTCTAGATATTAATGTCTAGATAGAGGTGTATTCATGTCTAGATATTAATGTCTAGATAGAGGTGTATTAATGTCTAGATATTAATGTCTAGATAGAGGTGTATTAATGTCTAGATATTATTGTCTAGATAGAGGTGTATTAATGTCTAGATATTAATGTCTAGATAGAGGTGTATTAATGTCTAGATATTAATGTCTAGATAGAGGTGTATTAATGTCTAGATAGAGGTGTATTATGTCTAGATAGAGGTGTATTAATGTCTAGATATTAATGTCTAGATAGAGGTGTATTAATGTCTAGATAGAGGTGTATTAATGTCTAGATAGAGGGTATTAATGTCTAGATAGAGGTGTATTAATGTCTAGATATTAATGTCTAGATAGAGGTGTATTAATGTCTAGATAGAGGTGTATTAATGTCTAGATAGAGGTGTATTAATGTCTAGATATTAATGTCTAGATAGAGGTGTATTAATGTCTAGATAGAGGTGTATTAATGTCTAGATATTAATGTCTAGATAGAGGTGTATTAATGTCTAGATAGAGGTGTATTAATGTCTAGATATTAATGTCTAGATAGAGGTGTATTAATGTCTAGATATTAATGTCTAGATAGAGCTGTATTAGTGTCTAGATAGAGGTGTATTATTGTCTCGATAGAGGTGTATTAATGTCTAGATATTAATGTCTAGATAGAGGTGTATTAATGTCTAGATAGAGGTGTATTAATGTCTAGATAGAGGTGTATTATTGTCTAGATATTAATGTCTAGATAGAGGTGTATTAATGTCCAGATAGAGGTGTATTAATGTCTAGATAGAGGTGTATTAATGTCTAGATAGAGGTGTATTAATGTCTAGATAGAGGTGTATTCATGTCTAGATATTAATGTCTAGATAGAGGTGTATTCATGTCTAGATATTAATGTCTAGATAGAGGTGTATTAATGTCTAGATATTAATGTCTAGATAGAGGTGTATTAATGTCTAGATATTAATGTCTAGATAGAGGTGTATTAATGTCTAGATATTAATGTCTAGATAGAGGTGTATTAATGTCTAGATATTAATGTCTAGATAGAGGTGTATTAATGTCTAGATAGAGGTGTATTATTGTCTAGATAGAGGTGTATTAATGTCTAGATATTAATGTCTAGATAGAGGTGTATTAATGTCTAGATAGAGGTGTATTAATGTCTAGATAGAGTATTAATGTCTAGATAGAGGTGTATTAATGTCTAGATATTAATGTCTAGATAGAGGTGTATTAATGTCTAGATAGAGCTGTATTAATGTCTAGATAGAGGTGTATTAATGTCTAGATATTAATGTCTAGATAGAGGTGTATTAATGTCTAGATAGAGGTGTATTAATGTCTAGATATTAATGTCTAGATAGAGGTGTATTAATGTCTAGATAGAGGTGTATTAATGTCTAGATATTAATGTCTAGATAGAGGTGTATTAATGTCTAGATATTAATGTCTAGATAGAGGTGTATTAATGTCTAGATAGAGGTGTATTATTGTCTAGATAGAGGTGTATTAATGTCTAGATATTAATGTCTAGATAGAGGTGTATTATTGTCTCGATAGAGGTGTATTAATGTCTAGATATTAATGTCTAGATAGAGGTGTATTAATGTCCAGATAGAGGTGTATTAATGTCTAGATAGAGGTGTATTAATGTCTAGATAGAGGTGTATTAATGTCTAGATAGAGGTGTATTAATGTCTAGATAGAGGTGTATTATTGTCTAGATATTAATGTCTAGATAGAGGTGTATTAATGTCCAGATAGAGGTGTATTAATGTCTAGATAGAGGTGTATTAATGTCTAGATAGAGGTGTATTAATGTCTAGATAGAGGTGTATTCATGTCTAGATATTAATGTCTAGATAGAGGTGTATTCATGTCTAGATATTAATGTCTAGATAGAGGTGTATTAATGTCTAGATATTAATGTCTAGATAGAGGTGTATTAATGTCTAGATATTAATGTCTAGATAGAGGTGTATTAATGTCTAGATATTAATGTCTAGATAGAGGTGTATTAATGTCTAGATAGAGGTGTATTAATGTCTAGATAGAGGTGTATTAATGTCTAGATAGAGGGTATTAATGTCTAGATAGAGGTGTATTAATGTCTAGATATTAATGTCTAGATAGAGGTGTATTAATGTCTAGATATTAATGTCTAGATAGAGGTGTATTAATGTCTAGATATTAATGTCTAGATAGAGGTGTATTAATGTCTAGATATTAATGTCTAGATAGAGGTGTATTAATGTCTAGATATTAATGTCTAGATAGAGGTGTATTAATGTCTAGATAGAGGTGTATTATGTCTAGATAGAGGTGTATTAATGTCTAGATATTAATGTCTAGATAGAGGTGTATTAATGTCTAGATAGAGGTGTATTAATGTCTAGATAGAGGTGTATTAATGTCTAGATAGAGGTGTATTAATGTCTAGATATTAATGTCTAGATAGAGGTGTATTAATGTCTAGATAGAGCTGTATTAATGTCTAGATAGAGGTGTATTAATGTCTAGATAGAGGTGTATTAATGTCTAGATAGAGGTGTATTAATGTCTAGATAGAGGTATATTAATGTCTAGATAGAGGTGTATTAATGTCTAGATAGAGGTGTATTAATGTCTAGATATTAATGTCTAGATAGAGGTGTATTAATGTCTAGATAGAGGTGTATTAATGTCTAGATAGAGGTGTATTAATGTCTAGATATTAATGTCTAGATAGAGGTGTATTAATGTCTAGATATTAATGTCTAGATAGAGGTGTATTAATGTCTAGATATTAATGTCTAGATAGAGGTGTATTAATGTCTAGATAGAGGTGTATTAATGTCTAGATATTAATGTCTAGATAGAGGTGTATTAATGTCTAGATATTAATGTCTAGATAGAGCTGTATTAGTGTCTAGATAGAGGTGTATTATTGTCTCGATAGAGGTGTATTAATGTCTAGATATTAATGTCTAGATAGAGGTGTATTAATGTCTAGATAGAGTGTATTAATGTCTAGATAGAGGTGTATTAATGTCTAGATATTAATGTCTAGATAGAGGTGTATTAATGTCTAGATAGAGGTGTATTAATGTCTAGATAGAGGTGTATTAATGTCTAGATAGAGGTGTATTAATGTCTAGATAGAGGTGTATTAATGTCTAGATATTAATGTCTAGATAGAGGTGTATTAATGTCTAGATATTAATGTCTAGATAGAGGTGTATTAATGTCTAGATATTAATGTCTAGATAGAGGTGTATTAATGTCTAGATATTATTGTCTAGATAGAGGTGTATTAATGTCTAGATATTAATGTCTAGATAGAGGTGTATTAATGTCTAGATATTAATGTCTAGATAGAGGTGTATTAATGTCTAGATAGAGGTGTATTAATGTCTAGATAGAGGTGTATTAATGTCTAGATATTAATGTCTAGATAGAGGTGTATTAATGTCTAGATAGAGGTGTATTAATGTCTAGATAGAGAGTGTATTAATGTCTAGATAGAGAGGTATTAATGTCTAGATATTAATGTCTAGATAGAGGTGTATTAATGTCTAGATAGAGCTGTATTAATGTCTAGATAGAGGTGTATTAATGTCTAGATATTAATGTCTAGATAGAGGTGTATTAATGTCTAGATAGAGGTGTATTAATGTCTAGATATTAATGTCTAGATAGAGGTGTATTAATGTCTAGATAGAGGTGTATTAATGTCTAGATATTAATGTCTAGATAGAGGTGTATTAATGTCTAGATATTAATGTCTAGATAGAGCTGTATTAGTGTCTAGATAGAGGTGTATTATTGTCTAGATAGAGGTGTATTAATGTCTAGATATTAATGTCTAGATAGAGGTGTATTATTGTCTCGATAGAGGTGTATTAATGTCTAGATATTAATGTCTAGATAGAGGTGTATTAATGTCTAGATAGAGGTGTATTAATGTCTAGATAGAGGTGTATTAATGTCTAGATAGAGGTGTATTAATGTCTAGATAGAGGTGTATTATTGTCTAGATATTAATGTCTAGATAGAGGTGTATTAATGTCCAGATAGAGGTGTATTAATGTCTAGATAGAGGTGTATTAATGTCTAGATAGAGGTGTATTAATGTCTAGATAGAGGTGTATTAATGTCTAGATATTAATGTCTAGATAGAGGTGTATTCATGTCTAGATATTAATGTCTAGATAGAGGTGTATTAATGTCTAGATATTAATGTCTAGATAGAGGTGTATTAATGTCTAGATATTAATGTCTAGATAGAGGTGTATTAATGTCTAGATATTAATGTCTAGATAGAGGTGTATTAATGTCTAGATATTAATGTCTAGATAGAGGTGTATTAATGTCTAGATATTAATGTCTAGATAGAGGTGTATTAATGTCTAGATAGAGGTGTATTAATGTCCAGATAGAGGTGTATTAATGTCTAGATAGAGGTGTATTAATGTCTAGATAGAGGTGTATTAATGTCTAGATAGAGGTGTATTAATGTCTAGATAGAGGTGTATTAATGTCTAGATAGAGGTGTATTAATGTCTAGATATTAATGTCTAGATAGAGGTGTATTAATGTCTAGATAGAGCTGTATTAATGTCTAGATAGAGGTGTATTAATGTCTAGATAGAGGTGTATTAATGTCTAGATATTAATGTCTAGATAGAGGTGTATTAATGTCTAGATAGAGGTGTATTAATGTCTAGATAGAGGTATATTAATGTCTAGATAGAGGTATATTAATGTCTAGATAGAGGTGTATTAATGTCTAGATATTAATGTCTAGATAGAGGTGTATTCATGTCTAGATATTAATGTCTAGATAGAGGTGTATTAATGTCTAGATAGAGGTGTATTAATGTCTAGATATTAATGTCTAGATAGAGGTGTATTAATGTCTAGATATTAATGTCTAGATAGAGGTGTATTCATGTCTAGATATTAATGTCTAGATAGAGGTGTATTAATGTCTAGATATTAATGTCTAGATAGAGGTGTATTAAGTCTAGATAGAGGTGTATTATGTCTAGATAGAGGTGTATTATGTCTAGATAGAGGTGTATTAATGTCTAGATATTAATGTCTAGATAGAGGTGTATTAATGTCTAGATATTAATGTCTAGATAGAGGTGTATTAATGTCTAGATATTAATGTCTAGATAGAGGTGTATTAATGTCTAGATAGAGGTGTATTAATGTCTAGATAGAGGTGTATTAATGTCTAGATATTAATGTCTAGATAGAGGTGTATTAATGTCTAGATAGAGGTGTATTAATGTCTAGATAGAGGTGTATTAATGTCTAGATAGAGGTGTATTAATGTCTAGATATTAATGTCTAGATAGAGGTGTATTAATGTCTAGATAGAGGTGTATTAATGTCTAGATAGAGGTGTATTAATGTCTAGATATTAATGTCTAGATAGAGGTGTATTAATGTCTAGATAGAGGTGTATTAATGTCTAGATATTAATGTCTAGATAGAGGTGTATTAATGTCTAGATAGAGGTGTATTAATGTCTAGATATTAATGTCTAGATAGAGGTGTATTAATGTCTAGATATTAATGTCTAGATAGAGGTGTATTAATGTCTAGATAGAGGTGTATTATGTCTAGATAGAGGTGTATTAATGTCTAGATATTAATGTCTAGATAGAGGTGTATTAATGTCTAGATAGAGGTGTATTAATGTCTAGATATTAATGTCTAGATAGAGGTGTATTAATGTCTAGATAGAGGTGTATTAATGTCTAGATAGAGGTGTATTAATGTCTAGATAGAGGTGTATTAATGTCTAGATAGAGGTGTATTAATGTCTAGATAGAGGTGTATTAATGTCTAGATATTAATGTCTAGATAGAGGTGTATTAATGTCTAGATAGAGGTGTATTAATGTCTAGATAGAGGTGTATTAATGTCTAGATAGAGGTGTATTAATGTCTAGATAGAGGTGTATTAATGTCTAGATATTAATGTCTAGATAGAGGTGTATTAATGTCTAGATATTAATGTCTAGATAGAGGTGTATTAATGTCTAGATATTAATGTCTAGATAGAGGTGTATTAATGTCTAGATATTAATGTCTAGATAGAGGTGTATTAATGTCTAGATATTAATGTCTAGATAGAGGTGTATTAATGTCTAGATATTAATGTCTAGATAGAGGTGTATTAATGTCTAGATATTAATGTCTAGATAGAGGTGTATTAATGTCTAGATAGAGGTGTATTAATGTCTAGATAGAGGTGTATTAATGTCTAGATAGAGGTGTATTAATGTCTAGATAGAGGTGTATTAATGTCTAGATAGAGGTGTATTAATGTCTAGATAGAGGTGTATTAATGTCTAGATAGAGGTGTATTAATGTCTAGATATTAATGTCTAGATAGAGGTGTATTAATGTCTAGATAGAGCTGTATTAATGTCTAGATAGAGGTGTATTAATGTCTAGATAGAGGTGTATTAATGTCTAGATATTAATGTCTAGATAGAGGTGTATTAATGTCTAGATAGAGGTGTATTAATGTCTAGATAGAGGTATATTAATGTCTAGATAGAGGTATATTAATGTCTAGATAGAGGTGTATTAATGTCTAGATATTAATGTCTAGATAGAGGTGTATTCATGTCTAGATATTAATGTCTAGATAGAGGTGTATTAATGTCTAGATAGAGGTGTATTAATGTCTAGATATTAATGTCTAGATAGAGGTGTATTAATGTCTAGATATTAATGTCTAGATAGAGGTGTATTAATGTCTAGATATTAATGTCTAGATAGAGGTGTATTAATGTCTAGATATTAATGTCTAGATAGAGCTGTATTAGTGTCTAGATAGAGGTGTATTATTGTCTAGATAGAGGTGTATTAATGTCTAGATATTAATGTCTAGATAGAGGTGTATTAATGTCTAGATATTAATGTCTAGATAGAGGTGTATTAATGTCTAGATATTAATGTCTAGATAGAGGTGTATTAATGTCTAGATAGAGGTGTATTAATGTCTAGATAGAGGTGTATTAATGTCTAGATAGAGGTGTATTAATGTCTAGATATTAATGTCTAGATAGAGGTGTATTAATGTCTAGATAGAGGTGTATTAATGTCTAGATAGAGGTGTATTAATGTCTAGATATTAATGTCTAGATAGAGGTGTATTAATGTCTAGATAGAGGTGTATTAATGTCTAGATATTAATGTCTAGATAGAGGTGTATTAATGTCTAGATAGAGGTGTATTAATGTCTAGATATTAATGTCTAGATAGAGGTGTATTAATGTCTAGATATTAATGTCTAGATAGAGGTGTATTAATGTCTAGATAGAGGTGTATTAATGTCTAGATAGAGGTGTATTAATGTCTAGATATTAATGTCTAGATAGAGGTGTATTAATGTCTAGATAGAGGTGTATTAATGTCTAGATATTAATGTCTAGATAGAGGTGTATTAATGTCTAGATAGAGGTGTATTAATGTCTAGATAGAGGTGTATTAATGTCTAGATAGAGGTGTATTAATGTCTAGATAGAGGTGTATTAATGTCTAGATAGAGGTGTATTAATGTCTAGATATTAATGTCTAGATAGAGGTGTATTCATGTCTAGATATTAATGTCTAGATAGAGGTGTATTAATGTCTAGATATTAATGTCTAGATAGAGGTGTATTAATGTCTAGATATTAATGTCTAGATAGAGGTGTATTAATGTCTAGATATTAATGTCTAGATAGAGGTGTATTAATGTCTAGATATTAATGTCTAGATAGAGGTGTATTAATGTCTAGATATTAATGTCTAGATAGAGGTGTATTAATGTCTAGATATTAATGTCTAGATAGAGGTGTATTAATGTCTAGATAGAGGTGTATTAATGTCTAGATAGAGGTGTATTAATGTCTAGATAGAGGTGTATTAATGTCTAGATAGAGGTGTATTAATGTCTAGATAGAGGGTATTAATGTCTAGATAGAGGTGTATTAATGTCTAGATATTAATGTCTAGATAGAGGTGTATTAATGTCTAGATATTAATGTCTAGATAGAGGTGTATTAATGTCTAGATATTAATGTCTAGATAGAGGTGTATTAATGTCTAGATATTAATGTCTAGATAGAGGTGTATTAATGTCTAGATATTAATGTCTAGATAGAGGTGTATTAATGTCTAGATAGAGGTGTATTATGTCTAGATAGAGGTGTATTAATGTCTAGATAGAGTGTATTAATGTCTAGATAGAGGTGTTTAATGTCTAGATATTAATGTCTAGATAGAGGTGTATTAATGTCTAGATATTAATGTCTAGATAGAGGTGTATTAATGTCTAGATATTAATGTCTAGATAGAGGTGTATTAATGTCTAGATAGAGGTGTATTAATGTCTAGATAGAGGTGTATTAATGTCTAGATAGAGGTGTATTAATGTCTAGATAGAGGTGTATTAATGTCTAGATATTAATGTCTAGATAGAGGTGTATTAATGTCTAGATAGAGCTGTATTAATGTCTAGATAGAGGTGTATTAATGTCTAGATAGAGGTGTATTAATGTCTAGATATTAATGTCTAGATAGAGGTGTATTAATGTCTAGATAGAGGTGTATTAATGTCTAGATAGAGGTGTATTAATGTCTAGATAGAGGTGTATTAATGTCTAGATAGAGGTGTATTAATGTCTAGATATTAATGTCTAGATAGAGGTGTATTCATGTCTAGATATTAATGTCTAGATAGAGGTGTATTAATGTCTAGATAGAGGTGTATTAATGTCTAGATATTAATGTCTAGATAGAGGTGTATTAATGTCTAGATATTAATGTCTAGATAGAGGTGTATTAATGTCTAGATATTAATGTCTAGATAGAGGTGTATTAATGTCTAGATATTAATGTCTAGATAGAGGTGTATTAATGTCTAGATATTAATGTCTAGATAGAGGTGTATTAATGTCTAGATATTAATGTCTAGATAGAGGTGTATTATTGTCTAGATAGAGGTGTATTATGTCTAGATAGAGGTGTATTAATGTCTAGATAGAGGTGTATTAATGTCTAGATAGAGGTGTATTAATGTCTAGATGAGAGGTATTAATGTCTAGATAGAGTTGTATTATTGTCTAGATATTAATGTCTAGATAGAGGTGTATTAATGTCTAGATAGAGGTGTATTAATGTCTAGATAGAGGTGTATTAATGTCTAGATAGAGGTGTATTAATGTCTAGATATTAATGTCTAGATAGAGGTGTATTAATGTCTAGATAGAGGTGTATTAATGTCTAGATATTAATGTCTAGATAGAGGTGTATTAATGTCTAGATAGAGGTGTATTAATGTCTAGATAGAGGTGTATTAATGTCTAGATAGAGGTGTATTAATGTCTAGATAGAGGTGTATTAATGTCTAGATAGAGGTATATTAATGTCTAGATAGAGGTGTTTTAATGTCTAGATATTAATGTCTAGATAGAGGTGTATTAATGTCTAGATATTAATGTCTAGATAGAGGTGTATTAAGGTCTAGATATTAATGTCTAGATAGAGCTGTATTAGTGTCTAGATAGAGGTGTATTATTGTCTCGATAGAGGTGTATTAATGTCTAGATATTAATGTCTAGATAGAGGTGTATTAATGTCTAGATATTAATGTCTAGATAGAGGTGTATTAATGTCTAGATAGAGGTGTATTAATGTCTAGATAGAGGTGTATTAATGTCTAGATAGAGAGGTATTAATGTCTAGATAGAGGTGTATTATTGTCTAGATATTAATGTCCAGATAGAGGTGTATTAATGTCTAGATAGAGGTGTATTAATGTCTAGATAGAGGTGTATTAATGTCTAGATAGAGGTGTATTAATGTCTAGATATTAATGTCTAGATAGAGGTGTATTAATGTCTAGATATTAATGTCTAGATAGAGGTGTATTAATGTCTAGATATTAATGTCTAGATAGAGGTGTATTAATGTCTAGATATTAATGTCTAGA
The DNA here is from genome assembly GCF_029448725.1 of Salvelinus fontinalis. Classification (NCBI taxonomy): domain Eukaryota; kingdom Metazoa; phylum Chordata; class Actinopteri; order Salmoniformes; family Salmonidae; genus Salvelinus; species Salvelinus fontinalis. Next base: position 40,468,678 of record NC_074683.1, read on the forward strand.
TAGAGGTGTATTAATGTCTAGATAGAGGTGTATTATTGTCTAGATAGAGGTGTATTAATGTCTAGATAGAGGTGTATTAATGTCTAGATAGAGGTGTATTAATGTCTAGATAGAGGTGTATTAATGTCTAGATATTAATGTCTAGATAGAGGTGTATTAATGTCTAGATAGAGCTGTATTAATGTCTAGATAGAGGTGTATTAATGTCCAGATAGAGGTGTATTAATGTCTAGATAGAGGTATATTAATGTCTAGATAGAGGTATATTAATGTCTAGATAGAGGTGTATTAATGTCTAGATATTAATGTCTAGATAGAGGTGTATTCATGTCTAGATATTAATGTCTAGATAGAGGTGTATTAATGTCTAGATAGAGGTGTATTAATGTCTAGATATTAATGTCTAGATAGAGGTGTTTTAATGTCTAGATATTAATGTCTAGATAGAGGTGTATTAATGTCTAGATATTAATGTCTAGATAGAGATGTATTAAGGTCTAGATATTAATGTCTAGATAGAGCTGTATTAGTGTCTAGATAGAGGTGTATTATTGTCTCGATAGAGGTGTATTAATGTCTAGATATTAATGTCTAGATAGAGGTGTATTAATGTCTAGATATTACTGTCTAGATAGAGGTGTATTAATGTCTAGATAGAGGTGTATTAATGTCCAGATAGAGGTGTATTAATGTCTAGATAGAGGTGTATTAATGTCTAGATAGAGGTGTATTAATATCTAGATATTAATGTCTAGATAGAGGTGTATTAATGTCTAGATATTAATGTCTAGATAGAGGTGTATTAATGTCTAGATATTAATGTCTAGATAGAGGTGTATTATTGTCTAGATAGAGGTGTATTAATTTCTAGATAGAGGTGTATTAATGTCTAGATAGAGGTGTCTTAATGTCTAGATAGAGAGGTATTAATGTCTAGATAGAGGTGTATTAATGTCTAGATAGAGCTGTATTAATGTCTAGATAGAGGTGTATTAATGTCCAGATAGAGGTGTATTAATGTCTAGATAGAAGTGTATTAATGTGTAGATAGAGGTGTATTAATGTCTAGATATTAATGTCTTTATAGAGGTGTATTAATGTCTAGATATTAATGTCTAGATAGAGGTGTATTAATGTCTAGATATTAATGTCTAGATAGAGGTGTATTAATGTCTAGATAGAGGTGTATTAATGTCTAGATAGAGGTGTATTAATGTCTATATAGAGGTGTATTAATGTCTAGATAGAGGTGTATTAATGTCTAGATATTAATGTCTAGATAGAGGTGTATTCATGTCTAGATATTAATGTCTAGATAGAGGTGTATTAATGTCTAGATATTAATGTCTAGATAGAGGTGTATTAATGTCTAGATATTAATGTCTAGATAGAGGTGTATTAATGTCTAGATATTAATGTCTAGATAGAGGTGTATTAATGTCTAGATAGCAGATATTAATGTCTAGATAGAGGTGTATTAATGTCTAGATATTAATGTCTAGATAGAGGTGTATTAATGTCTAGATAGAGGTGTATTAATGTCTAGATAGAGGTGTATTAATGTCTAGATAGAGGTGTATTAATGTCTAGATAGAGGTGTATTAATGTCTAGATAGAGAGGTATTAATGTCTAGATAGAGGTGTATTAATGTCTAGATATTAATGTCTAGATAGAGGTGTATTAATGTCTAGATATTAATGTCTAGATAGAGGTGTATTAATGTCTAGATATTAATGTCTAGATAGAGGTGTATTAATGTCTAGATATTAATGTCTAGATAGAGGTGTATTAATGTCTAGATATTAATGTCTAGATAGAGGTGTATTAATGTCTAGATATTAATGTCTAGATAGAGGTGTATTAATGTCTAGATATTAATGTCTAGATAGAGGTGTATTAATGTCTAGATAGAGGTGTATTAATGTCTAGATAGAGGTGTATTAATGTCTAGATAGAGGTGTATTAATGTCTAGATAGAGGTGTATTAATGTCTAGATAGAGGTGTATTAATGTCTAGATAGAGGTGTATTAATGTCTAGATAGAGGTGTATTAATGTCTAGATATTAATGTCTAGATAGAGGTGTATTAATGTCTAGATAGAGGTGTATTAATGTCTAGATAGAGGTGTATTAATGTCTAGATAGAGGTGTATTAATGTCTAGATATTAATGTCTAGATAGAGGTGTATTAATGTCTAGATAGAGGTGTATTAATGTCTAGATAGAGGTGTATTAATGTCTATATAGAGGTGTATTAATGTCTAGATAGAGGTGTATTAATGTCTAGATATTAATGTCTAGATAGAGGTGTATTCATGTCTAGATATTAATGTCTAGATAGAGGTGTATTAATGTCTAGATAGAGGTGTATTAATGTCTAGATATTAATGTCTAGATAGAGGTGTATTAATGTCTAGATATTAATGTCTAGATAGAGGTGTATTAATGTCTAGATATTAATGTCTAGATAGAGGTGTATTAATGTCTAGATATTAATGTCTAGATAGAGGTGTATTAATGTCTAGATAGAGGTGTATTAATGTCTAGATATTAATGTCTAGATAGAGGTGTATTAATGTCTAGATATTAATGTCTAGATAGAGGTGTATTAATGTCTAGATAGAGGTGTATTAATGTCTAGATAGAGGTGTATTAATGTCTAGATATTAATGTCTAGATAGAGGTGTATTAATGTCTAGATAGAGGTGTATTAATGTCTAGATATTAATGTCTAGATAGAGGTGTATTAATGTCTAGATATTAATGTCTAGATAGAGGTGTATTAATGTCTAGATATTAATGTCTAGATAGAGGTGTATTAATGTCTAGATAGAGGTGTATTAATGTCTAGATAGAGGTGTATTAATGTCTAGATATTAATGTCTAGATAGAGGTGTATTAATGTCTAGATAGAGGTGTATTAATGTCTAGATATTAATGTCTAGATAGAGGTGTATTAATGTCTAGATAGAGGTGTATTAATGTCTAGATAGAGGTGTATTAATGTCTAGATAGAGGTGTATTAATGTCTAGATAGAGGTGTATTAATGTCTAGATAGAGGTGTATTATTGTCTAGATATTAATGTCTAGATAGAGGTGTATTAATGTCCAGATAGAGGTGTATTAATGTCTAGATAGAGGTGTATTAATGTCTAGATAGAGGTGTATTAATGTCTAGATAGAGGTGTATTCATGTCTAGATATTAATGTCTAGATAGAGGTGTATTAATGTCTAGATATTAATGTCTAGATAGAGGTGTATTAATGTCTAGATATTAATGTCTAGATAGAGGTGTATTAATGTCTAGATATTAATGTCTAGATAGAGGTGTATTAATGTCTAGATATTAATGTCTAGATAGAGGTGTATTAATGTCTAGATATTAATGTCTAGATAGAGGTGTATTAATGTCTAGATATTAATGTCTAGATAGAGGTGTATTAATGTCTAGATAGAGGTGTATTAATGTCTAGATAGAGGTGTATTAATGTCTAGATAGAGGTGTATTAATGTCTAGATAGAGGTGTATTAATGTCTAGATAGAGGTGTATTAATGTCTAGATAGAGGTGTATTAATGTCTAGATAGAGGTGTATTAATGTCTAGATATTAATGTCTAGATAGAGGTGTATTAATGTCTAGATAGAGGTGTATTAATGTCTAGATATTAATGTCTAGATAGAGGTGTATTAATGTCTAGATATTAATGTCTAGATAGAGGTGTATTAATGTCTAGATAGAGGTGTATTAATGTCTAGATAGAGGTATATTAATGTCTAGATAGAGGTTATTAATGTCTAGATAGAGGTGTATTAATGTCTAGATATTAATGTCTAGATAGAGGTGTATTACATGTCTAGATATTAATGTCTAGATAGAGGTGTATTAATGTCTAGATATTAATGTCTAGATAGAGGTGTATTAATGTCTAGATATTAATGTCTAGATAGAGGTGTATTAATGTCTAGATATTAATGTCTAGATAGAGGTGTATTAATGTCTAGATATTAATGTCTAGATAGAGGTGTATTAATGTCTAGATATTAATGTCTAGATAGAGGTGTATTAATGTCTAGATATTAATGTCTAGATAGAGGTGTATTAATGTCTAGATAGAGGTGTATTAATGTCTAGATAGAGGTGTATTAATGTCTAGATAGAGGTGTATTAATGTCTAGATAGAGGTGTATTAATGTCTAGAATGAGAGGTATTAATGTCTAGATAGGGGTGTATTAATGTCTAGATAGAGGTGTATTAATGTCTAGATAGAGGTGTATTAATGTCCAGATAGAGGTGTATTAATGTCTAGATAGAGGTATATTAATGTCTAGATATTAATGTCTAGATAGAGGTGTATTAATGTCTAGATAGAGGTGTATTAATGTCTAGATATTAATGTCTAGATAGAGGTGTATTAATGTCTAGATAGAGGTGTATTAATGTCTAGATAGAGGTGTATTAATGTCTAGATAGAGGTGTATTAATGTCTAGATAGAGGTGTATTAATGTCTAGATATTAATGTCTAGATAGAGGTGTTTTAATGTCTAGATATTAATGTCTAGATAGAGGTGTATTAATGTCTAGATATTAATGTCTAGATAGAGGTGTATTAAGGTCTAGATATTAATGTCTAGATAGAGCTGTATTAGTGTCTAGATAGAGGTGTATTATTGTCTCGATAGAGGTGTATTAATGTCTAGATATTAATGTCTAGATAGAGGTGTATTAATGTCTAGATATTAATGTCTAGATAGAGGTGTATTAATGTCTAGATAGAGGTGTATTAATGTCTAGATAGAGGTGTATTAATGTCTAGATAGAGAGGTATTAATGTCTAGATAGAGTTGTATTATTGTCTAGATATTAATGTCTAGATAGAGGTGTATTAATGTCTAGATAGAGGTGTATTAATGTCTAGATAGAGGTGTATTAATGTCTAGATAGAGGTGTATTAATGTCTAGATATTAATGTCTAGATAGAGGTGTATTAATGTCTAGATATTAATGTCTAGATAGAGGTGTATTAATGTCTAGATATTAATGTCTAGATAGAGGTGTATTAATGTCTAGATATGTAATGTCTAGATAGAGGTGTATTAATGTCTAGATAGAGGTGTATTAATGTCTAGATAGAGGTGTATTAATGTCTAGATGAGGGTATTAATGTCTAGATAGAGGTGTATTATTGTCTAGATATTAATGTCTAGATAGAGTGTATTAATGTCTAGATAGAGGTGTATTAATGTCTAGATAGAGGTGTATTAATGTCTAGATAGAGGTGTATTAATGTCTAGATAGAGGTGTATTAATGTCTAGATAGAGGTGTATTAATGTCTAGATATTAATGTCTAGATAGAGGTGTATTAATGTCTAGATAGAGCTGTATTAATGTCTAGATAGAGGTGTATTAATGTCTAGATAGAGGTGTATTAATGTCTAGATAGAGGTATATTAATGTCTAGATAGAGGTATATTAATGTCTAGATAGAGGTGTATTAATGTCTAGATATTAATGTCTAGATAGAGGTGTATTCATGTCTAGATATTAATGTCTAGATAGAGGTGTATTAATGTCTAGATAGAGGTGTATTAATGTCTAGATATTAATGTCTAGATAGAGGTGTTTTAATGTCTAGATATTAATGTCTAGATAGAGGTGTATTAATGTCTAGATATTAATGTCTAGATAGAGGTGTATTAAGGTCTAGATATTAATGTCTAGATAGAGCTGTATTAGTGTCTAGATAGAGGTGTATTATTGTCTCGATAGAGGTGTATTAATGTCTAGATATTAATGTCTAGATAGAGGTGTATTAATGTCTAGATATTACTGTCTAGATAGAGGTGTATTAATGTCTAGATAGAGGTGTATTAATGTCCAGATAGAGGTGTATTAATGTCTAGATAGAGGGTATTAATGTCTAGATAGAGGTGTATTAATGTCTAGATATTAATGTCTAGATAGAGGTGTATTAATGTCTAGATATTAATGTCTAGATAGAGGTGTATTAATGTCTAGATATTAATGTCTAGATAGAGGTGTATTATTGTCTAGATAGAGGTGTATTAATGTCTAGATAGAGGTGTATTAATGTCTAGATAGAGGTGTATTAATGTCTAGATAGAGAGGTATTAATGTCTAGATAGAGGTGTATTAATGTCTAGATAGAGCTGTATTAATGTCTAGATAGAGGTGTATTAATGTCCAGATAGAGGTGTATTAATGTCTAGATAGAGGTGTATTAATGTCTAGATAGAGGTGTATTAATGTCTAGATATTAATGTCTAGATAGAGGTGTATTAATGTCTAGATATTAATGTCTAGATAGAGGTGTATTAATGTCTAGATATTAATGTCTAGATAGAGGTGTATTAATGTCTAGATAGAGGTGTATTAATGTCTAGATAGAGGTGTATTAATGTCTAGATAGAGGTGTATTAATGTCTAGATAGAGGTGTATTAATGTCTAGATATTAATGTCTAGATAGAGGTGTATTCATGTCTAGATATTAATGTCTAGATAGAGGTGTATTAATGTCTAGATATTAATGTCTAGATAGAGGTGTATTAATGTCTAGATATTAATGTCTAGATAGAGGTGTATTAATGTCTAGATAGAGGTGTTTTAATGTCTAGATATTAATGTCTAGATATTAATGTCTAGATAGAGGTGTATTAATGTCTAGATATTAATGTCTAGATAGAGGTGTATTAATGTCTAGATAGAGGTGTATTAATGTCTAGATAGAGGTGTATTAATGTCTAGATAGAGGTGTATTAATGTCTAGATAGAGGTGTATTAATGTCTAGATAGAGAGGTATTAATGTCTAGATAGAGGTGTATTAATGTCTAGATATTAATGTCTAGATAGAGGTGTATTATTGTCTAGATATTAATGTCTAGATAGAGGTGTATTAATGTCTAGATATTAATGTCTAGATAGAGGTGTATTAATGTCTAGATATTAATGTCTAGATAGAGGTGTATTAATGTCTAGATATTAATGTCTAGATAGAGGTGTATTAATGTCTAGATATTAATGTCTAGATAGAGGTGTATTAATGTCTAGATATTAATGTCTAGATAGAGGTGTATTAATGTCTAGATAGAGGTGTATTAATGTCTAGATAGAGGTGTATTAATGTCTAGATAGAGGTGTATTAATGTCTAGATAGAGGTGTATTAATGTCTAGATAGAGGTGTATTAATGTCTAGATAGAGGTGTATTAATGTCTAGATAGAGGTGTATTAATGTCTAGATATTAATGTCTAGATAGAGGTGTATTAATGTCTAGATAGAGCTGTATTAATGTCTAGATAGAGGTGTATTAATGTCTAGATAGAGGTGTATTAATGTCTAGATATTAATGTCTAGATAGAGGTGTATTAATGTCTAGATAGAGGTGTATTAATGTCTAGATAGAGGTATATTAATGTCTAGATAGAGGTATATTAATGTCTAGATAGAGGTGTATTAATGTCTAGATATTAATGTCTAGATAGAGGTGTATTCATGTCTAGATATTAATGTCTAGATAGAGGTGTATTAATGTCTAGATAGAGGTGTATTAATGTCTAGATATTAATGTCTAGATAGAGGTGTATTAATGTCTAGATATTAATGTCTAGATAGAGGTGTATTCATGTCTAGATATTAATGTCTAGATAGAGGTGTATTAATGTCTAGATATTAATGTCTAGATAGAGGTGTATTAATGTCTAGATATTAATGTCTAGATAGAGGTGTATTAATGTCTAGATATTAATGTCTAGATAGAGGTGTATTAATGTCTAGATATTAATGTCTAGATAGAGGTGTATTAATGTCTAGATAGAGGTGTATTATGTCTAGATAGAGGTGTATTAATGTCTAGATAGAGGTGTATTAATGTCTAGATAGAGGTGTATTAATGTCTAGATAGAGGTGTATTAATGTCTAGATAGAGGTGTATTAATGTCTAGATAGAGGTGTATTAATGTCTAGATAGAGGTGTATTAATGTCTAGATAGAGGTGTATTAATGTCTAGATAGAGGTGTATTAATGTCTAGATATTAATGTCTAGATAGAGGTGTATTAATGTCTAGATATTAATGTCTAGATAGAGGTGTATTAATGTCTAGATAGAGGTGTATTAATGTCTAGATATTAATGTCTAGATAGAGGTAGTATTAATGTCTAGATAGAGGTGTATTAATGTCTAGATATTAATGTCTAGATAGAGGTGTATTAATGTCTAGATATTAATGTCTAGATAGAGTGTATTATGTCTAGATAGAGGTGTATTATTGTCTAGATAGAGGTGTATTAATGTCTAGATATTAATGTCTAGATAGAGGTGTATTAATGTCTAGATATTAATGTCTAGATAGAGGTGTATTAATGTCTAGATAGAGGTGTATTAATGTCTAGATAGAGGTGTATTAATGTCTAGATAGAGGTGTATTATGTCTAGATAGAGGCTGTATTAATGTCTAGATAGAGGTGTATTAATGTCTAGATATTAATGTCTAGATAGAGGTGTATTAATGTCTAGATATTAATGTCTAGATAGAGGTGTATTAATGTCAGATAGAGGGTATTAATGTCTAGATAGAGGTGTATTAATGTCTAGATAGAGGTGTATTAATGTCTAGATAGAGGTGTATTAATGTCAGATAGAGGTGTATTAATGTCTAGATAGAGGTGTATTAATGTCTAGATAGAGGTGTATTAATGTCTAGATAGAGGTGTATTAATGTCTAGATATTAATGTCTAGATAGAGGTGTATTAATGTCTAGATATTAATGTCTAGATAGAGGTGTATTAATGTCTAGATATTAATGTCTAGATAGAGGTGTATTAATGTCTAGATATTAATGTCTAGATAGAGGTGTATTAATGTCTAGATAGAGGTGTATTAATGTCTAGATAGAGGTGTATTAATGTCTAGATAGAGGTGTATTAATGTCTAGATAGAGGTGTATTAATGTCTAGATATTAATGTCTAGATAGAGGTGTATTAATGTCTAGATATTAATGTCTAGATAGAGGTGTATTAATGTCTAGATATTAATGTCTAGATAGAGGTGTATTAATGTCTAGATATTAATGTCTAGATAGAGGTGTATTAATGTCTAGATATTAATGTCTAGATAGAGGTGTATTAATGTCTAGATAGAGGTGTATTAATGTCTAGATAGAGGTGTATTAATGTCTAGATATTAATGTCTAGATAGAGGTGTATTAATGTCTAGATAGAGGTGTATTAATGTCTAGATAGAGGTGTATTAATGTCTAGATAGAGGTGTATTAATGTCTAGATAGAGGTGTATTAATGTCTAGATAGAGGTTATTAATGTCTAGATAGAGGTGTATTAATGTCTAGATAGAGGTGTATTAATGTCTAGATATTAATGTCTAGATAGAGGTGTATTCATGTCTAGATATTAATGTCTAGATAGAGGTGTATTAATGTCTAGATAGAGGTGTATTAATGTCTAGATATTAATGTCTAGATAGAGGTGTATTAATGTCTAGATATTAATGTCTAGATAGAGGTGTATTAATGTCTAGATATTAATGTCTAGATAGAGGTGTATTAATGTCTAGATATTAATGTCTAGATAGAGTGTATTATGTCTAGATATTAATGTCTAGATAGAGGTGTATTAATGTCTAGATATTAATGTCTAGATAGAGGTGTATTAATGTCTAGATATTAATGTCTAGATAGAGGTGTATTAATGTCTAGATAGAGGTGTATTAATGTCTAGATAGAGGTGTATTAATGTCTAGATAGAGGTGTATTAATGTCTAGATAGAGGTGTATTAATGTCTAGATATTAATGTCTAGATAGAGGTGTATTAATGTCTAGATATTAATGTCTAGATAGAGGTGTATTAATGTCTAGATATTAATGTCTAGATAGAGGTGTATTAATGTCTAGATAGAGGTGTATTAATGTCTAGATAGAGGTGTATTAATGTCTAGATAGAGGTGTATTAATGTCTAGATAGAGGTGTATTAATGTCTAGATAGAGGTGTATTAATGTCTAGATAGAGGTGTATTAATGTCTAGATAGAGGTGTATTAATGTCCAGATAGAGGTGTATTAATGTCTAGATAGAGGTGTATTAATGTCTAGATAGAGGTGTATTAATGTCTAGATATTAATGTCTAGATAGAGGTGTATTAATGTCTAGATATTAATGTCTAGATAGAGGTGTATTAATGTCTAGATATTAATGTCTAGATAGAGGTGTATTAATGTCTAGATAGAGGTGTATTAATGTCTAGATAGAGGTGTATTAATGTCTAGATAGAGGTGTATTAATGTCTAGATAGAGGTGTATTAATGTCTAGATATTAATGTCTAGATAGAGGTGTATTCATGTCTAGATATTAATGTCTAGATAGAGGTGTATTAATGTCTAGATATTAATGTCTAGATAGAGGTGTATTAATGTCTAGATATTAATGTCTAGATAGAGGTGTATTAATGTCTAGATATTAATGTCTAGATAGAGGTGTATTAATGTCTAGATAGAGGTGTATTAATGTCTAGATAGAGGTGTATTAATGTCTAGATATTAATGTCTAGATAGAGGTGTATTAATGTCTAGATAGAGGTGTATTAATGTCTAGATAGAGGTGTATTAATGTCTAGATAGAGGTGTATTAATGTCTAGATAGAGGTGTATTAATGTCTAGATAGAGAGGTATTAATGTCTAGATAGAGGTGTATTAATGTCTAGATATTAATGTCTAGATAGAGGTGTATTAATGTCTAGATATTAATGTCTAGATAGAGGTGTATTAATGTCTAGATATTAATGTCTAGATAGAGGTGTATTAATGTCTAGATATTAATGTCTAGATAGAGGTGTATTAATGTCTAGATATTAATGTCTAGATAGAGGTGTATTAATGTCTAGATATTAATGTCTAGATAGAGGTGTATTAATGTCTAGATATTAATGTCTAGATAGAGGTGTATTAATGTCTAGATAGAGGTGTATTAATGTCTAGATAGAGGTGTATTAATGTCTAGATAGAGGTGTATTAATGTCTAGATAGAGGTGTATTAATGTCTAGATAGAGGTGTATTAATGTCTAGATAGAGGTGTATTAATGTCTAGATAGAGGTGTATTAATGTCTAGATATTAATGTCTAGATAGAGGTGTATTAATGTCTAGATAGAGGTGTATTAATGTCTAGATAGAGGTGTATTAATGTCTAGATAGAGGTGTATTAATGTCTAGATATTAATGTCTAGATAGAGGTGTATTAATGTCTAGATAGAGGTGTATTAATGTCTAGATAGAGGTGTATTAATGTCTAGATAGAGGTGTATTAATGTCTAGATAGAGGTGTATTAATGTCTAGATATTAATGTCTAGATAGAGGTGTATTCATGTCTAGATATTAATGTCTAGATAGAGGTGTATTAATGTCTAGATAGAGGTGTATTAATGTCTAGATATTAATGTCTAGATAGAGGTGTATTAATGTCTAGATATTAATGTCTAGATAGAGGTGTATTAATGTCTAGATATTAATGTCTAGATAGAGGTGTATTAATGTCTAGATATTAATGTCTAGATAGAGGTGTATTAATGTCTAGATATTAATGTCTAGATAGAGGTGTATTAATGTCTAGATATTAATGTCTAGATAGAGGTGTATTATTGTCTAGATAGAGGTGTATTATTGTCTAGATAGAGGTGTATTAATGTCTAGATAGAGGTGTATTAATGTCTAGATAGAGGTGTATTAATGTCTAGAATGAGAGGTATTAATGTCTAGATAGGGGTGTATTATTGTCTAGATATTAATGTCTAGATAGAGCTGTATTAATGTCTAGATAGAGGTGTATTAATGTCCAGATAGAGGTGTATTAATGTCTAGATAGAGGTATATTAATGTCTAGATATTAATGTCTAGATAGAGGTGTATTAATGTCTAGATAGAGGTGTATTAATGTCTAGATATTAATGTCTAGATAGAGGTGTATTAATGTCTAGATAGAGCTGTATTAATGTCTAGATAGAGGTGTATTAATGTCCAGATAGAGGTGTATTAATGTCTAGATAGAGGTATATTAATGTCTAGATAGAGGTATATTAATGTCTAGATAGAGGTGTTTTAATGTCTAGATATTAATGTCTAGATAGAGGTGTATTAATGTCTAGATATTAATGTCTAGATAGAGGTGTATTAAGGTCTAGATATTAATGTCTAGATAGAGCTGTATTAGTGTCTAGATAGAGGTGTATTATTGTCTCGATAGAGGTGTATTAATGTCTAGATATTAATGTCTAGATAGAGGTGTATTAATGTCTAGATATTAATGTCTAGATAGAGGTGTATTAATGTCTAGATAGAGGTGTATTAATGTCTAGATAGAGGTGTATTAATGTCTAGATAGAGAGGTATTAATGTCTAGATAGAGGTGTATTATTGTCTAGATATTAATGTCCAGATAGAGGTGTATTAATGTCTAGATAGAGGTGTATTAATGTCTAGATAGAGGTGTATTAATGTCTAGATAGAGGTGTATTAATGTCTAGATAGAGGTGTATTAATGTCTAGATATTAATGTCT